>NW_027505531.1:0-178413 GCF_021521415.1 Bidens hawaiensis
ATGTTTTTTTATTTAATAAATTAACAAACATACAATTTTTGTTTGTTCAGTTGTTGAAACGAACGAACGAACACGAACACAAGTTTGTTCATCCATTTATGTTTGTAAACGTCCGTTTATTTTCTTTTATTTATGCCATTTATTTACGTTCGTTTATGTTCGTTTTTAAATTTTATAAATACAGAAGTAGGTATATTTATAAAAAAATATTTAGTTGTTCGTTAACGAACACAAACATGCCCCCTTTCGTGTTCGTTTACAGGCTTAATTGCAGCCTTTATAACATATACAGTTGATCAACTTAAAGTAACTACTTGTATGGTTGTTATTAAAATATGCAACGCAGATTGATTATTATGCATAACCATAAACCAAAAAAGTTGCATTAAACATTAAACCATACTCAGAAGTATGAAAATGCAATACATGAGCTATCAATCTTGGCTACTGAAAAATACTCTTTTCACACATCTTCTATACATCAAGTAAAAATAATATATAATACAAAAAGGTGTGCCCTTTTTCAGTTAAATCATCACGCAAAATAAGATCACATTCACAAACATGAGTTGTTATGCACTGTCGATGCGCGCTTTTGTTTTAAAACAAGAGTTATACATCTAACAATCAAAATGTTAATAATTATATAATAATAACAACAACAACAATAATACCTGCTACAATCGTGTTAAATTAAAAGGTCATCTAGTACACTTAAAGCAACTCCGTCGGTGACACAAATCAAGCCGCCGGAAACAATTTTCCGTCCCCGTGCTTTAGGCTTCGCTTCTTCCACCCTTACATTTCCCGAGTTGCTACACAATAACAGATCTGATCAAATATGCCAAATTTATGAATTTTACATGAATCGCAATTAAACATTAAAAATTGTGTGAATTGATTACCTTGTAAGAGAGGATTGCGTCTGAAAAATGAAATGGTTAAGCAGTAAGAACACACCTGCGAGAATGTCCACGCATTCTTCAGCAATCATTGTCAATATCAGTTTCGGTGCACTATTCCTTAATTTCCTTTTTAAGCCTGTCATGATTGAACAAATGTAACCGAGCCATATACTTGGTGGAATGTATTTTACAAATCAATAAACAAAAGTATGCAAAATTGCATCATTTTGAGATGATTTTGTATATAAATAAAGTAGATAAACTAATTCTAATGCAATAAAAACTCACCCAAATCAATAGGTTCATGAGCCATTGTCTCGCTAAATAAAGTCTTAACAAAGTTGCTGATAATTTCTTAAAGAACACCAACACCACTCGCCGGTTGCAAAAAAAATATAAAGTCCACTGAAATACATTTGTCTGCTGCATCATGTAAAGAAGTAATTCAGCATACACAATTAAATGAAACAAAAGACCAACTAACATGTTTAATTTGCTCACCACTATGGTCATCTTTTCCACAGAATCCATTTTCAAACAGACATGAAACCAATTACAATCACTTTTCTTCCAACATCTTCATTGTCAACTCCCATGGCCATGGGTATAAAACTTTATTGCTGGGGACATTTTCACTGTGCGCATCTGCTTGGAAGAAAAATAAGTTATGGAAAAACTCTAAAGCATGAGTTGTTAAAGATACTGTAGAAAATCTGTTACCATTGCAAGGAAACTTTAATTTCATGTTACAAAAATATCTAACTTTGACTACTTGAAAGTCAATATTACTGAATCATATGATTCAGGATTTATCGTTCTTTAAACAGTTTAGAAAATCATGGGTTAAGTAAACCCGATCCAAATAAATTTGTGTCACAAATTACTAATAACTACTTTTGTATATATTAATTGATTAGATTGTATATTTCTTTTGTTTAGGGCTGTTCACGGCCAATCCATGTGAAATTACTTGGAAATTTAACTCACAGAAATAAATTAGAAACTCAATTACATGAACATTAAAGTTTGGAAACTTCAAACTAAATAATAACAACATGACTTGAACTCACATCTACTTGAAATTGAAAGCTTGCAAATCCCTATTCTAAGATGGATTCTGATGAAGAATTCGAAGAAGCTTACCTACCGATGAGAGAGAGAGAGAGACTCTGATGCGATGATGAGGTGAATCGATTTAGGGTTCTGTATCCGAATGAGGGCGGTGGTGAAGGAATGGAAGAGTTAGGGGTTTGAGAGGATATAGTTTGACCCGATCCAAACCCATCCGAAGACCCAAGACCCTCGAATTTTAAAGCTTAAACGGGGTTAAAAACGGGCTAAATCAAGGAGAGTTCACCGTTTACAAATGAAGCAATCTGGTGGCTTCCATTAAAAGGAGGGAGCGACCACATCGCGACACGTAGAATTTTAGGGTCTTCGTTTATTATATTTATAGATAATTGAAGAAAATGATTGGAGTTTACGAGATGCAATCCATACCATAATAGAATGTCTAAGTGGAAGACTATTTTTTTTAACGGTTTACAAATCTTTAAAATTAGCTATCGGGTAAATTCATTATATCATAATACACTATTTTCTAATTCGGAGAATTACCCTCATCTAAAATCAATGCCCGTGAACGCTCATCGGAAGGTACGACAAGTGCGTTAAGATAAAACTCATTCAGCTAAAGATCCGACTAGTGGACGACTATTTAAGTGCCATGCCAATTTATAAAGTTATTTATCTTTATAAACGTTGTTACTTTTATAAATATCGTTCTTTTTTGATTTCTTAAATAAAAAGTTCCAAAAATTTTTAATAAAATATAACTTTGCCTGTATTAAAATATAAAATAATATATTTCTATTAATAAATTTAATCAACTAAAAATAAAATATATAAAAAGAACATTAAAATGATAGTTACTAACTTACTATTTTCGAACAAACAAATATTATTACTGTTAAAAGAATCAATGTATGTAATGACAGTCATAAATACAAAGTATATCGTATATTTAAATCCCTGTCTAGAATAAGAATATCTACCCTCTACAAATTTAATAACACACTTAGCATGTGCAGAGAGAATTTAATATCCATATCTGTCGCAAAAGGTATTAAATTATATTGTTGGCTTATTTTAAAGGTTTGAGAGATATATTGTATCAATTAAACCAAATCTTTTAACTTCTTTTTAAGCGACGTGCTTGAAACCACCCCCAACATTTGAGAGAGCATTTTTGTAAAAATGAATATCAAAAATTTATATTGATTTTTACGCTTCATATATAACTCATCAATGTTTAAACTTGAAATATATTTGTTTTTATGTGGTGATGATCAATTAAATAGTTAGCTTAGATCATTTATTTCAAACAATATTAGTGTTTCAATGTCCTATATTTAATTGATCACTAATGTCTTGAAATTGGTTTTTCTTCCCCTCAAATATGGATAACGCTATTATTAATAGAATTTATTGGTTGGATGTGTATTAAAATACCAACAAACAAAAGATGAAAATGCATTTTTAATGTTTCTTTTTTGATTTGTTTTTGGGATTTGATTTTTCATTATTTGGAAATACAAAACCTTATCAAACACCTTAGTATCATTAGATGAAAATTTTATCGATTAAAAAAAGGTCTAAAAACAAAACAACCAATTTGTTGTGATTCGTCGGTGATTTATCAATGAACGATAAAAAATTAGCGTCGAATCAAGCAACTTGACCAACATTAAAAAGATGTTTTGAGTTTTAAATCTTCGTTGGCTCTTTAGTTAACAATCACTGATGGAACTTTAGACATTTAATTTTAGAACATAAAGAAAAGAGATATTAAAGCTCTTAAGTAAGAAAATACACTGAAATCATTTCCGATAAGGTTCCTTAAATCGATGGATTACTAGATTTCTAAGGAAATTTTATTAACATATCATCGATGATTGGTATCTTCACTAACCCATAAACGTCATTATTACCATAGAAGGACGTTCAAATTTGTAATATTATAATCAAGTAGCCAATAATAACTATTACACATTCTTAAGGGACGGGTAATATATTACAATACCCGTAACCTATAATAAATTATATAAATCATTTGAGATGATTAAAATTTTATATTTTGTGACCGTGAATCGATTATCGTTTTTATCTTAATTAGCAGTTAAATGTATTATCAAAATTGTTTTTGATAGAAAATTTCATTTACAAAACATTACATAAGATGAAGTTGAGTTTAATAAATACATTTTAATTGTTAATCAACTTCCTTATTAAATTTTATCTTACTATTTTACTATACTAAGAAAAGAAACCCTCTAATGTCACATAACTCTAGCTCTTCTTCATCTTGTATGACACTACATGAGCCTTTCTAACATCTCACCTTATCACATGTCAACTAATAAATAATAGTTGCAACTAATAAATACTAATAACAAATATGGAATAAAAATAAAATTTCAAAAGACATTTCTTTAAATAGTAGTATACTACATTTAATATATAGTATTTAATAATAGTATTTTTGGAGATTTATAAACAATAACTTCTCAATTTTCATCATTACATGTAATATGTAATTTTAGTCATATAAACTATTTGGAGATTTATCAATTATATCGTTGTCATTTTTCAACCCGTATACATTCTTTAAATATTAGCATACTACATTTAATATATAGTATTTAATAATAGTATTTTTGAAGATTTATGAGCAATAACTTCTCAGTTTTCATTATCATATGTAATACGCAATTTTAATCATATAAATTATTTAGAGATTTATCAATTATATCGTTGTCATTTTCCAACCTGTAGACATTTCTTTAAATAATAGTATACTACATTTAATATATAGTATTTAATATTAGTATTTTTGGAGATTTATGAACAATAACTTTTCAGTTTTCATTATTATATGTAATACGTAATTTTAGTCATATAAACTATTTAGAGATTTATCAATTATACCGTTGTCATTTTCCAGCCTGTAAACATTTATTTAAATAATAGTATTCTACATTTAATATATAGTATTTAATAACAGTAATTTTGGAGATCTATGAACAATAACTTTTCAGTTTTCATTATTATATGCAATACGTAATTTTAGTTATATAAACTATTTAGAGATTTATCAATTATACCGTTGTCATTTTCTAACCCGTAAACTTTCTTTAAATAATATTATACTACATTTAATAATAGTATTTTTGGAGATTTATGAACAATAACTTCTCAGTTTTCATTATTATATGCAATACGTAATTTTAGTCATATAAACTATTTAAAGATTTATCAATTATACCATTGTCATTTTCCAACCCGCGTGGCGTAATACACGGTTGTCTAACATAGTACAAAATAAATAAATAAATAAAATTTGAACTTTCTTTTAACAAAAATGTAACCTTTTATTTTCTTTTATGTTGGAAAAACAGACTAAAGTTTATGTAACATCAGTTTCATTTACTCCACAAAGAAAAACCGCACAAGATTCTGTCTGTATGCAGTCATTGTAACAGAAAATTTACAGAGACAAAGAAACATGAAAAATAGCCCACTTTTCTCCCCTGCAAAAAGCCACTCACATTTTCCCTCTTTAAAACCTCATCAATGCCTCTTCATGCTTCCCTCATTCTCTCTTCACTCTACACCAAACCCATCATTCCTAGAGAGAGAAACTAGAGTGAGAGTACAAAAGATCACAAAAAAGAACGAAGGTTCTCACTTGGGTATGCTTCTTTAACTGCTAAATGTCAGAAAGTTTTGATTTTTATCATGATTTACTTGAGGTTTTTTAGGGGTTTAGTTATAATTAGTGTTTTAAGTTAAAGTTGTATCAATCTTGGGAAATTGGAATCAACATCATCATCACAGATTCAGGGTCATGTTGTTTTTGGATAAATATAGTCAAGAAACATGTGATGTAAAATTTTCTTGCACAATTTTGATGCTAAAATCACTCAATTTTTTCAAGATTTTTGGGGTGTTTTGTACATGTGTAAGCAGACAGCTATGAGTAGTTTATGACTTTATGTTACTTTATTTCATCAGTTACTTGCATTGATTCACATACTTCCTGCCACCAAACATAATAATGGCAAAGGTGGAGGCTTTTACTGCTCCTTAAATACTGTGATGTGTTTGCAGTTTGCAGATATCTTTCATAAGTGACAGAAGTAAGAAACAGAGCAAAAATGGTTCCTAACAATCAAGCTGAAGAAGCCATAGTTCCAGGGGAAATGAAGGGTTCAATTGAGCAAGAAAATGGTGAAGGAGAGGTAGGGGTAGATCAGTCAATGTCTGGTTTCAAGAACTTTCTTTGGCATGGTGGTTCTGCTTATGATGCCTGGTTCAGTTGTGCTTCAAACCAGGTAATTTACCAAAATACCCAAAAATATTCCAAATTCTAATCTTGCTTCTACTAGTTTTTTTCTTTAATCTTTTTGAGTTAATTGGTTAGCAGGGTACTATGGTTGGGCATGTAAAAAGTAGAATCTTTTATTGGGAATTTACGAAAAATTAGAATATTATATTGGTTAGCAGGGTATTGGTAGTCGGATAACTGGTTGTGATGGTTAGACCAAGTGATTTGGGTTAACGCCCTCACTCTTACCAAAATACCCAAAAACATTCCAAATTCTAATCTTGCTTCTACTAGTTTTTTTCTTTAATCTCTTTTAGTTAATTGGTTAGCTACTATGGTTGGGCATGTAAAAAGTAGAATCTTTTATTGCGAATTTATGAAAAATTAGAATATTATATTGGTTAGCAGGGTATTGGTAGTCGGATAACTGGTCGTCATGGTTAGACCAAGTGATTTGGGTTAACGCCCTCACTCCACATCATCAAAGAAGGCGCCATACACCTTTTCACTTTGTGATAGGGGGCGCCCTGCTTTAATGGGGATAGGGGCTTAATTGCTCAAATATGTGGGGACATGTCTTTTTTTAACCTATCAAACCAATTTTACACATTTTATTAAAAATAAGTTTAAACAATAATTGTGTTGTTAGTTAAAACATTTTGCCTTGTTTTATTAAAAAGTTAGTGAAATCCTCCATGCCTACGTGGCAGTGACTTGCCAGAACCTTTTTAAAACCCACTGGACCTTGTACTCTCTTTGTACAAAAAATTGAATCTAACCTTATATTACAAAAAAAAAAAATCTTTTACCTAAATACACACTAGAGCTTGTCTCTATTTTTACTAAAAATGAATGTAATTGGTTAACTGATTAGCAGGGTCTTGGTGAACCAGTGAGTTTTCGGGTAACGGGCTGTTAAAAATTTAATAATTTTTTGTTTCTTGTTTTGGAATTTCAGGTGGCTCAAGTGCTCTTGACTTTGCCATACTCTTTCTCTCAATTGGGTATGCTTTCAGGAATCATATTACAAGTGTTTTATGGTCTTCTTGGAAGCTGGACTGCTTATCTCATCAGTGTTCTCTATGTGGAGTATAGAGCCAGAAAGGAGAAAGAGAATGTTAGCTTCAAGAACCATGTGATTCAGGTCAAAATCCAATCTTTTTTACAGTTTAATAATTTAACCAGGAAAAAAATCAGTATCTAATCATGGGTGTTGTCCACAATCTGTTTCCATGACCTTTTGTACCATGTGCTTGTAAATTTGTACTTTAGTTCTAGACAAATGCATTAAACAATTTGAACTTCATCTGATGCATGTGATTCTTGCTCCTACATGCCCTACATGATTCATTTTCTTATGACACATACATGCCATACATACTTACACACATTAGTTTTATGCAGTGGTTTGAAGTGCTAGATGGGCTTTTGGGCCCACACTGGAAAGCTGTGGGGTTAGCCTTTAACTGCACCTTCCTTCTATTTGGCTCTGTCATACAACTCATAGCTTGTGCAAGGTCAGTTATTTTGTTGTAAACATTGTTTTTATGTGACATTTGGATGTTAAAACTTAAATCTTGTGTATGCAGCAATATATACTACATAAATGATAATTTGGACAAGAGGACATGGACATATATATTTGGAGCTTGTTGTGCTACAACTGTCTTCATACCCTCTTTCCACAACTACCGAATTTGGTCTTTTCTCGGGCTCGGTATGACCACATACACCTCTTGGTACTTAGCATTGCAGCCCTGGCCCATGGCCAGGTTGAACATGTGGTTCATTCGGGCCCCACAAAGCTCGTCTTGTACTTCACCGGAGCCACAAACATACTCTATACTTTTGGTGGACACGCGGTCACAGTGTTAGTGAATCCGTCCCTAATATAAACCAGATTTTTTTTTCAGTTACTTGAGGATAAATGGATAATTTTAATGATTAGAGTTACATGTTTTTTTGCAGTGAAATAATGCACGCGATGTGGAAGCCGCAAAAATTTAAGTACATATATTTGTTTGCTACATTATATGTATTCACATTAACACTCCCATCAGCTGCTGCTATGTATTGGGCCTTTGGTGATCAACTTTTAACTCACGCTAACGCGTTTGCTCTTCTACCACGAACCCGTTTTCGTGACGCAGCGGTTATCCTGATGCTGATCCACCAGGTGCGGTTCATTAAATAGTTAATTGACTGTATGACATGCTTAAGTTTTAATTCTAGTATTGAACTTTTTTTTTTGGCAGTTTATAACATTCGGTTTCGCGTGCACACCATTGTATTTTGTGTGGGAGAAAGTGGTGGGGATGCATGATACAAAGAGCATATGTTTACGGGCTTTAGCTAGGTTGCCCGTTGTGATACCGATATGGTTCCTAGCCATTATCTTCCCGTTTTTTGGTCCGATCAATTCAGCTGTTGGGGCTCTGTTAGTTAGCTTCACCGTCTACATTATCCAGGCTCTAGCACATATGCTCACTTACCAAAAGGCTTCCGCTCGCCAGGTAATGATTTCACAGTCTCAAACGGATAAAAAAAACTATCAAACTGGTCAAATATCTTTGTTCAAAGATTTAGATTATTATTTGTAATAATAATAATATATATATTTTTAAAGGAACAAAAAGTGTTTTCTGGGTCGGCCCGTTTCAACCTCTAATGACTCCTTTCAACGAATATGACGTTATGTTGACAATACTGACATCAACTTGTACCAAATAAAACCAATGCAACTCTCAAATTATTAGACTACTTCACATGATTAGTTTTGAGATAATGAAATGGACCTTGTATATTAAAAATAAGGTGTTTGACAAACTATGGTGATATTTCATTATCATTGATTTATAAGCTTAAGTGCATCAGTCACACTCTTGCTATTATTGCACTTTGTATCATTCTCAACAATTAACATTGAGTTGGCTGGCTAATTGACCCACTTATCATAAAAATATTAAACTTGTTTTTGTTTCCCTTTTTGTGCAGAATGCGGCGGAGAAGCCACCGTTCTTTCTACCAAGCTGGACCGCCATGTACATAGTCAACATATTCATTGTGGTTTGGGTTCTTGTGGTCGGGTTTGGGTTCGGAGGGTGGGCTAGCATGACAAACTTCATCAATCAAGTCGACACATTCGGTCTGTTTGCGAAGTGTTACCAATGCAAGCCGCCACCATCGGCGCCTCATAACCATTAAGTTTGATTGATTTTGGTTGGTTGGCTGGTTGTTTTTCTTTGACATGGTGTTGGTTTTAGTCTAGTGATAATATATGGTGTAGTAGTGTGCAAAATGGTGGATGATGAATTTAGTCATGTTGAAATATAAACATAGGTTTGTTTTTATTTTGTTATGACATTTTTATGAATATATCAAGTTAAAGTCCTTTTGATAGTTAGATTGATTATGATTTACGGGTAAATAATAGTAAACAACATATATAAGACCAACCAAAAACATGTGCAAAACACTTTAAACATAGGTATAACTAGTGTTATTATTATGACTATTAATTATTAAATTAAATTAGAGTAACTAATAACTATTCTCAATACTATATAATTCTATTAACACATCATATGTTCGAGTTAACATAATTACATAAACTTATACATCTTTAACAGTGACGGATCTAGAAACTAATTTCAGGGGTAGCGTAATTTTCTTTTTTTAAAAATACATTAAGAAATTTTTTTTACCGGTTTTGCGTTTACGGGGCCTGACTATCTTTCGCACGTAGCGAAGCCCAGTAACACGTTTTGTTTGTGCAGGTAGGGCTGACATATCGTGTATACCCGTACACGATAAGACACGAACACGATAAAACACGAACACGAAATGGGTATACCTGTACACGACACGAAAACTTTTCGTGTACCTGTATCCTAAACACGAACACGAACATGTTAATACCTGTATACACGATAATACACGATAAGAGCTGTTTAGTAACACATATTTGACAACCTGTTTAGGGAAATAAAAGTCGTTAAAAGTTCATAAAAGTCTTAAAATAAAACATAAATCCATGATCCTTAACAATTTTAAGACAAAAAACCATAGAAGTAAACAATAACAAGCAAACAAAAGTCGTTGAAAGTTCATAAAAGTCTTAAAAATAAAGCATCCGAATTCTAATCAAACAACATCAAGTTCCAAACTTCCAAGCTCCAATTGGTCTTTCTTCTCAAATCTTCAATTCCAAGCAAGCAAACAATCAAACCTACACACAAAATAAGTATAGTCAATTAGTCATATTAATCATATGGACAATTGGGTATATTCATATAGTTTTATCAAGCAACATTACTAAGTAGAAGGAAGCACCGGCGGGCGGCGGCGGCTTTGACAACGGAGAGGAGAAACTGAGAAAGTCCGGTGAGGAAGTGGTGCCGGCTGAGAAGTGGTGGCAGAGGAATCACCGGAGAAGGGCGGCGGGCGAAGAGAGGTTTAGCAGGAGAAGTGGTGGCGGCGATGGAGAAGTGAGTTAGGGTTTGGAAACGTAAAAGTGGAAAAGTGAAAGTGGAAACGGGAGTTAGGGTTTGGGGATAAATGGATAATAATAGTTTATAATTATAATATTATATATATATATATATTTAATTATAAAAATCTAACCAGATACTTACAGGTAAACAGGTATTTTACCTGTTTAGACACGAAAATTAACAGGTAAATTCATGTCTACCTGTTTAGTATACGAAACATGTTAAGGCCTTACCGTTACCTGTTAAAGTCGCGTAGGTACGTGTCGTGTATTCGTGTCTCGTGTATAAATTGCCAGCCCTATGTGCAGGTGTCTGGTTACGCGTTTGGCGCGTCTCGGGCTCGGCTTCGTGTTACAAGCGTACCTGCGCCCAGTTAACCCATTTGCAATGACATATCAAAACAAGTTGGTTTATAATGGGCGCATCAAAATAACCTAAACTTGTTTGCTTAATGATATTGAAAATTATTCAAACTTATTAACTTACTAATACAATGATTTTGTTAATATCTTTCGATCAGATCAAACACATATTGTTAATGAGTAGTTATAGAGTTTACTCAACAAAAATAAAAGAGTAGCTCATGTTTGAACTTAAAGTTAGAATATTTAAACTTGGTGATAAACCGATGTCATCGTTTTCTTTTCTTTGACGTTTAAAAAAGTTGCTAATAAGAGGTTGTACTCATCTTTAAAGTTCCCTAAACAAAATTTGAACCAAACTCCTAATATCAATTCCAATTAATTACAATTTAAATATAACCCTAAATACCTAATCAATTCTAATTTAAACATAAACCCTAAATTCCAAATTAACTCCAATTTAAACATAAAATAAAGGCTAAATCCCTTATTAATTACAATTTAAATATAATCCTAAATACCTAATCAATTCCAATTTAAACATAAACCTAAATTCCAAATTAACTCCAATTTAAACATAACCCTAAATCCCTAAATACGAGAAATCTTACCGGAAAGGAGAGGTCGGAGGTGGAGTGGTTGAGTGAGGTCAGGAGGTGGCTGGTGGCGAACGGAGGTGGAGGTGGTGGCAGCCGTGGTGAACTGGTGGTGTGTGGTGAGCAGAGTCTAGAGAGACAGAGCTGTCGGCTGTGTGCCCGTGTTCACAATATCCGGTCTTTTTTTAATTGTTAAACTTAAAAGGATTATTTAGGTTACTGGTTTTTTTGGTTTGGCCTTTATAATTTAAGTGAGATTTTGTAGGGTTTAAGTATTAAATTGGTTGGGCTTAAAATACATAGGGGTAACACTATCTTTTTTTCCGGGGTAACGAAACACGAAAATCGACCAAAATTTTTTTTTTACACTACCGGTGAAACGTTGAGGGGTAGCGGAGGCTACCCCTCCTCATTAGCTAGGTCCACCACTACATCTTAATAAGTATAAATAAAATAGAGTAATCTATAAAAGATATTATTAAAATCAAGCTAAATAAAAAATATATATACATAAGGAAACTTAAAAGAATATCCGGGGGAACGCCCAACACAAACTCTAAAGCTAACGTGGTACAGGCAAAGACAATATAGTCTGGTCAGGGTAAGATAACAGGACTCTCCAAATTGAAACAAAAAAAAGTTGTCGTTCTAAAATAAAAGAATATTTCTTTTTATTATAAGAAAATCTAATAAGCCTTTTCAGTTTCTACTAACTAGTGGATTTTCCCGCGCTACGCTGCGGGCATCAGTCGGTATCGGTTTGGTTTGTTATTTTACATGTACGATATCGACACTCGGTATACCTACTAGCAAAGAAAACAAAAAAACAAAGTCATGGTAAGCCTAGTAGGAAATGGAAACATGTTTTGCATGCCGGTACCGGTTCCAATAATACCAACACCGGTATCAGTATTGTTTGATTTGGTTCGCTAGGCTAACCGACACTTGATAGTTGATATAGTTTATGATGTTGAAAAATGTTTTATATCGAACACAATTTCATTTTTAATAAAATTTATAATGAAATATCGAGAGAGAAAATTATCAATCACAACCACTTATTTAGGTTTTCTTTTTTTAAAGAAGTTACCGACATACGTAGTAAGAAAAATTGTGAAATTTTAACATAAAAACTTTAAAATATAAAAGCAAAATTAATTACATAGATTCGTTATGAAGGCCATAAGCATTCAAACAAAGATATAAAACAAAATTATTCATTTAAATCAATACCATTTGATATGTATTATTTGACATTGTATTATAATGATAACTAAAAACTTAAATATAGCCGTAGTGCTCGGTTTCGAGATCAAACCTTCGTGTTGGAAATGCACTAACTTAACAATAAAGCAACCATTATTTTTTGTTAGTTCTTCTAATTTAAGACCTATACAAACCCAAACAAATTTCAGAAAATAAAAAAAGCATGAAACATGGTAGATACTCAAAGATTACACAGCAGATACGGAAGCTAAGCAAACTACAGGGACTTACTTTGCAACTTTTGAATTCTATTGGGCTCAATATGCACATACAAAACTGTTACTGTAGCAGCTCTATTTCCTTTCATATCTATAATATATATAAACGAAATCTCTAAAATCCTATGTGTCGCAATACGGTCGTTTCACTCTTTTATGGAAGCCACCAGATTGCTTGATTTTTAAAGGAATATTGGTTTTAAATAATCCTAACTATGCTCTATTGATAAATATCAGTCCCAACTTTACACTTGTCTGCCGGCAGTCCCAACTATTGGTGTATTTGTTTATAACAGGCCACGACTAACGAATGACTAACTCCGTTAGTGATTTGCTGATGTGGCACGC
The DNA here is from genome assembly GCF_021521415.1 of Bidens hawaiensis. Lineage (NCBI taxonomy): Eukaryota > Viridiplantae > Streptophyta > Magnoliopsida > Asterales > Asteraceae > Bidens > Bidens hawaiensis. Next base: position 13,575 of record NW_027505531.1, read on the forward strand.
CTAGTTGTCAAAATTTGCTTACGTGGCAGCTTAGGTGGCAACCCCAACAACATAAATCCATCATCTTCTTACCTCCACCATCTGTAACTCCTCAACCTTTTTTACTTAACGGCCACCCCTTCCACTACCAGCCATCACCGCAACGCCAGACTCTTTCCGCCACCACTGCCGCTACCTAATAGCAATTCAAGGTTTTTTTTTCATAAATTTAAGTCATTTTTATGTGTTTCAATTTCATAAAAATGCATTTAACTAAACTTCTCAATCTAACCCTAATTATACTCAAATCATGTCTAAATCCCAAATTCCAAAGACTTAACATATCATCATATATTAAAAATTAAAAAAATGATGAATTTTCATTTGGGCATTTAACAAACACCTGGTGTGCATAATCTTACCAGCATCAATTACACCACCCCAATCAGTAGCTCCATCTTTCTGAAACTGGTTCAAGTCCCAAGTACCCGAAACCCATTTCGGATCTTCAAATTTCACACCCAATTCCGCCACGTCAACAGCCACCGGAGCTCCGTTTCCACCCTCATCGGAATCTTTCTTCTCTTCAACAGCAATGGCGGCTCTAGACCCATTTTCAGTGGCTTTAACCGACGCAAGATTGAGTCTTTGAGGCTTAAGAATGATGAATGGATTAATTGGGAAGTGGGTTTTGGAGGATGAACAGAAAGATGGAAGATTTGTGGGTGTTTCCATCATCTTCTTACTTGCCACATAAGCAAAATTTGACAACTAGGCGTGCTACATCAGCAAATCACTAACGGAGTTAGTCATCCGTTAGTCGCGGCCCGTTAAAAACAAATACACTAATAGTTGGGATTGTCAGCAGACAAGTGTAAAGTTGGGACTGATATTTACCAATAGGACATAGTTGGGATTATTTAAAACCAATATTCCATTTTTAAATGGAGGTCTCTCATTGATTTAACCCAAATTCATGGGTATGGGTCTTACCAAAACCAGATAGCTCTTAAACGGTTTATAACATCTCATTAAATTAAAAATTAATCTTATCAATTATTTGATATGAAAATCCTATAAAATAGGGATATACTAAAATTTAATATCCAATTTAAAAAGAAAAAGATATTATTTATAATTAATAAACAATTTTATAGTAAAAAACATAAGCGGGTCATGGGTCACCGAATCCAGATAGCTTTTAAATGGGTTATAGCATATCATTTATTTATGAAACCCTTTCATCATCAAACCCTAAGTATATTATTAACTTTATTACAATAAAGAAAATTAAAATCCAAAAAATAAATATTAAAAAACGAAAAATGTAACATAACCATTCTCTCAAGCAATCGGATTGCTTTATTGTAAATGAAGATTTCTCATGCATTTGACCCGAATTCACGGGTAAAGGTCTCACCAAACCAGATAGCTCTTAAACGGGTTATAACATTTCACTATATTAAAAATTAATCTCATAAAATATTTGATATGAAAATCATATAAAATAGGGATATACTAAAAATTAATATCCTATTTTATTTAAAAAAAGATATTATTTATAATTAAGAAACAATTTTATAATAAAGAAAATAAACGGGTAATTGGTATCACCAAACCCAGATAGCTTTTAAACCGGATTATAACATATCATTTATTTGTGAAACCATTTTATCATCAAGCCTCAAATATATTAATTATTAAATTTCTTATAATAAATAAAATTAAAATCCAAATATACATATAAATATTAAAAACGAATAATATAAAACAACCCCCGTAATACGGGGGATAAAATCTAGTATAGTATATTGCAAACATGTATATAGTCCAATACTCCTATATCTCAACCTAATGTGGTTAACAATTGGGTCAAACGTAGTGGGCCACTAAGAAATATGCTTGGGCTTTTGCTACTTTATATTTTGATCCAGGATTGTTTATTGATTTTTGGAGTTAATTACACATTTACACGGATTGTTATCACATTGTCACTATAGCCATATTGTTGTTGGTTCATAAGTTTCATTTGTTACACTCTTGGTCTTGTTGTTTACTCAAATGCAACACAATATATTCTTGGAGTGGATAATGTTAAAAGTTTCTACTAAGGTCTTCTGAAACCATATTTGTATTGTATCCTTATATTTACATGCATGAAAAAAAATCATAACAAAACCCTAAATCTAGGTTGATAACCATAGCTAAGTTATGCAAAAACCTATTAGATAGCTAAAGTAAATAGGGTATCGCATAATGGAATTGGTATTAGGAACATGAACTCACAGACACGAACTTGACACGTTGATTTGGCTAACACCCAAACACGTTTGTTATTATTGAGAAACTTCACAAAACTCAATTACAATCTATATACCTAAAGCATGGGTATTTATAATCTAACCTATCACGTTTATACTACAGCTAGGATTGTAAAATAATTGGACATAATAATTATACAAACAATTAAATCTATTCACATTTAATTGTTTATAATTGGCCACACCGTAAATTTTGTTACTTAACCTTGCACGTCAAGTAACGCTCTTGAACCGAAGTTCCCAACAGTCACCCCCGAAATTTCGAACTCGAAACCGACAAGTATTCAACTCCAAGTAATGGCGTGGACAACTTCACGGGCATGAGGGGGCGATGTTGCGCATATATTATAATTTTAAGTTATTTTAATTAATATAATAGCCAATTATTTTGCATTTCACATCTCACATCTCACATCTCACATCTCACATCTCACATGACCTTATTTATGTTCTGCTGTCCTAGTTTTCTAGCCCCTTGTTAAATGCTTTTTCTATAGTTATGCTATGTTATAAGGTTACAAAAAATATACAAATAGATAAACAACTCATTTCGGGTAGGTGGTGTTCCCTCAATAAAGTTATAAAAGAATATTTAATGCAAAAATAGCGTGTGGAAAATCTGTCACTAGGAAGTCTTGGTCTTTGGAGTAATAAAAACTCAAAATTGACCACAACAATATTAATAGCATTATGTCTATAGTGGACAGGCAGGATGTTGAGGCCGGCCTGCAATAGTTTGTTCCAATTTAATATATTATTTTTTATCAAACAACTAAACTAAGATCTCTTAACTTTCCTATTGCATAGATACAATGATGTGTATTCTTGCTTATTTGCTGCTATGCCCATTAGTTATGAGTGGTGGTGTTCTTACTTTGGGCCTCAAAAAAGATGTCAACGTGAGCTCTTGCATTCAGAAGGAGAGGCAAGCTCTACTTGACATTAAAGCCAACCTTACTGACCCAAATGGATATCTAGATGATTGGGGGAGCGAAGGAGAAAAAACGGATTGCTGCAAATGGTCGGGTGTCACTTGTGACAGCCTCACCGGCCATGTAATCAAACTTATTCTTTCTGTGGAAGGTACGGGTAAAATTAGTCCGTCATTACAAGTGTTAAATCAACTACAATATCTTGATATGAGTTTTACTAATTTTCAATTCAATCCTTTACCCAACGTTTTGGGTTCCTTGTCCAACTTACAACATTTGGATATTTCTGGTGCTAATCTGAGTGGACCTATTCCTCATCAGCTTGCCAATCTCTCTAACTTGCTTGAACTTGATCTTAGTGACAATCTTTTATGGGGTCCCATTCCTTTTTCCTCTAGGGATTTGACTTCTCTTATCAGCTTAGACCTCTCAAAAAATAAGCTCGGAGGTGCCATTCCAAAATCCTTTGGGAACTCTTCATCTTTAGCTCACCTGGATTTGTCACAAAACCTTCTTAATGGGTCATTGCCCAACTTTGTTGGTTGTTCTTCATTGATTACCTTGTACCTTGCTAACAATTCTTTAAGTGAAAGCATGCCTGACTTCGCAGGATGTACATCCTTGGCGATATTAGATCTTTCTAGTAATTTTTTAAGCGGAGACATGTCTAACAGTGTGGGTCTGCTTTCAAATCTAGACTTTCTTTATGTTAATCACAATTCTTTGAATGGAAGCATTCCTAACTTCATAGGGTGTCACTCCCTTTCATATTTAGACATGTCTAGTAATCAGTTTTTTGGTAATGTGCCAAACAGTTTGGGTCAGGTTTCAAAGCTTGGATATCTTGATTTTTCTTCCAACTCCCTTGAAGGTGTTATATCTGAAGTTCACTTTCTGAATCTCACCCAACTATATCATTTGGACTTGTCTTTCAATTCTTTAACATTAAACTTAAGCTTACACGACAGAATCCCTTTCCAATTATCAACAATAAAATTGCAATCTTGCAAGTTGGGACCTGGATTCCCATCGTGGATTAAAACTCAAGAGAATTTCGAATACATTGATATTTCGAATGCCGGAATATCAGATACCGTCCCTGACTGGTTTTGGGACCTTCCTGCTTATTTGAAGTTTCTGAACATCTCTTCAAATGAAATAAACGGTATGATACCAAATATCACGTCTTCTTTTAATGACTATCCTGGAATGGACTTGAGTAACAATCATTTTGAAGGAAGGGTACCGTCATTGCCTTCTAGTCTGGCCGCAATAAACCTCTCTGGAAACAAGTTCTCAGGAACACTTTCTTTCTTGTGTAACTTTGATACCGGTTTAACTTTTCTTGACCTCTCCACCAACTCATTTTCAGGGCGCATGCCTGATTGTTTGATGAAATTCCAAGAAAATCTAGTCATTCTTAGTTTATCAAATAACAATTTGTCTGGGGAAATTCCCTCTTCTTTGGGAATCTTGTCTAACCTGGAGGCATTGAATTTGCGAAAAAATGCATTTGTGGGTGAAGTGCCAACGTCCTTGAAAAACTGCACAAGACTAAGGTTTGTGGATCTTGGGGAAAACAAGTTATCCGGTGTCATACCAAAATGGATAGGTGAAGAACTTTCAGAGTTATATGTTCTTGATTTAGGATCCAATAGATTCTATGGGAGGTTACCGCCCCAGTTATGTTGGCTGCATAACCTTCATGTCTTTGACCTGTCTAATAATGGATTGTCAGGTAATATTCCTAGATGCTTTGATAACTTCACAGCTATGGCTAGAAGAAGTTTTGTGGATGATATGATCACTAGCCATACTTATTCATCCACAGCATCAACTCCATGCCGAATGTATTCTGGAGCTTCATGTACTCCGCCTAGTAAAGAGGCACAATTTTTAGACAGTGCATGGGTTACATGGAAAGGAACAAAACGTTCATTTGGAAGAAGTGGTTTGCAGCTACTGAAGAGTATTGATCTTTCAAGAAACAACTTATTTGGAAACCTTCCATACGAGATCACTGGTCTTTTTGAATTGGTTTCGTTAAATCTTTCTGACAACAAACTGCATGGGCAAGTCCCGAAAGATATGGGTCTGGTGAAGTCTCTTGAATCTCTTGACTTGTCAAGTAATGAGTTCTCTGGACATATTCCAGAGAGTTTGGCACAGTTAAATTTTCTGAGTTACCTTGACCTCTCCTTCAATAACTTGTCAGGAAGAATACCAACCGGTTCTCAACTCCAACGCTTCGATTATACCTCTTACAATGGCAATCCTCAACTTTGTGGACCTCCGCTTACACCGAGATGTGGGAGTTCACCTGTTGTTGAAAAGAAAGTTGTTAAAGAAGACGAAGACGACTCTTGGAAATCATATTACACAGGTATTGGGGCTGGATTTGCGGTTGGATTTTTGGGAATTTGTGGTGCTTTAGTTTTAAACGATCACTGTAGATATTTCTTCTTCGCGTCATTGAGTTACATGACGGATTGGATACATGTCATCGTGGTTGTGCATTTTGGCAAACTTAAAAAGATACTTTAGAAGGTGAGCAATGTGCAACTATGTAGAAAATGTATGCAGCGCAAGTTGTTTAGAGTGTGGAAATAAAAGTGTGATGGCAAATTGTGAGTTAATTATTTCATATATTAACCTCTAGTAGGCTGTAACCCTTTCAAAGCTATCGACCTGAGTCACACTAAGCGAAAATTATAAACCAAATGATATGCACGTAATGCTGGATGAGGATTGTGCCTTGCCAATGTGTAACCCATTCCCCTACTAACCCTTCCAGCATCCATATCTTCACCAAACTCACACACACCAACGTATTATACCTTGTAGCTTCCCACCCTTTGATAACTGAGATAGTATTGATCAATATATACATGACCATGTATTCCACCTAGAATTGAATTATCATGAAAATTAATACTACTCAAACCGAAATGAACCTATGTATTCTTGCTACAGACCTAATAAAAATCTCATAATGAACACCCTACCCTATGTTAAAGAAACGATTCCCAACCACCCCATAAACACAAATCCAGCAATGTCGTGGTTACCGAAATAGGGATTCATACTAATAAATTAGCCTAGACTTGTATTAATAAAATCACTTTTTTTAACACATACTATTTTACACCGGTAATCTAAATTACCGGTGCGTGAGACCTCACGTTTAAGAAGCAAGTGTCTTAGTTGCATATATGGATAAGGTAATATCTTTATATCTTAAAATAAATGAAACATTTAAAAGTTATTTGGTTGCTCTTCACATTTTCTCAAGCTATCAGATTGATTTATTTGTGAATGGAGACTTCTCATGCATTTGACCCGAATTCACATGTATGGGTCTCGCCAAACCTAAATAGCCCTTAAACGGGCTATAACATCTCATTATATTAAAAATTAATCTAACCAAATATTTGATATAAAAATCCTATAAAATAGGGATATACTAAAAATCAATATCCGATTTAAAAAAAATATATTATTTATAATTAAGAAACAATTTTATAGTAAAATAAATAAGCAGATCAAGGATCTCACCAAACTCAGATAACTTTTAAACCAGGTTATAACATCTCATATATTGTGAAACCCTTTCATTATCAAACCCTAAGTATACTGTTAACTTCCTTACAATATATAAAATTAAAATCTAAAAAATATATAGATATTAGAAGCGAATAATGCAAAACAATCCCCGTAATACGGGGAATAAAAGCTAACATTTTTATGTAGTAAAACAAAATAATCATAATTCTTTTACGAGCTTATTTAAAATTATTATATTCATGTATAAAATATAAAATCATAAATATAACATCATAATGCTATCATAAAAATCTCATAATGCATGTCAATGAAAAACGTATGTTAGAAAAATAACAAGTAACTTGCACTCATCACTATTTCGTTTTTTCTTTTTTTTTTGTAATCATTAAAATTTGAATTACACATTCATCCAAAGAAACAAAAAAAAAAGAGTAACTTAAATTACATGTCGGTGCCACAAAAGGTTATACCTTTTGTTGTTTTATATTAGATTGTTTGTTGGGTTAAGAAATAATAGATGTTCTGTTCACATGGTCTTTATTGTTCCTGTTAATTATCTGTGCTTTCATCTGCCACAGTTCGAAACATGTTCTGGCTTTTTTTCTTTACTTCTTTGTTATCCTTTTTTAGTGGGGCAGCTGTTGTAGATTGCTTTGTTAAGTGTCTACGAAATCTGGTTCCTTGGTCTTATTTCATATGCTTTTACTTTCATTTTCACTGCATGTTCTTCACTCCTTTTCATACTGCTATCATTCGCTTCGTTTTGGTGTCTGGTATTTTATGTTTTACGGATTTCTGTCTGATAGCTTAATGTTGTTTAACTTTTTATGATTGTAGATGCTGCGTTTTTGTTAGTACTTTAGGTCTATTTTGAGGTTCGTATGTTTGCTTTTCTGGTTCCGGAGTCGAAAAAGTTCGGTTTGGGTGGTAGTTTGGTGGTTCCAAACCATGCTTTCCGGTATTATGATTGCTGATGCTGTGGTTTTTTTTATAGTACTTTAGGTCTATTTTGAGGTTTGTATACCGAAAAAGTAAGTTCGGTTGGTGGTTCGGTACCGGCCTTTCTGCATTTGATTGTTCAAAGTTTTAGTTAAAGTTTTGATCGGATATATTTCCGCAACTTTTTCGGTTCTGGTGGATGGGATATATTTACACAACTTTTCCGGTTCCAGTACCAAAAAAGTTCGATTTGGTGATAGTTTGGCTGTTCCGAACCTGGCTTTCCGATAAAGTTCGGTTTGGTGGCATTTTGGTGGTTCCGTACCGGGCTTCCAGTTCCTGTTTATTACCTTCATGTTGTTAAACTTTTTATGATTGTAGATGTTGTCTCTTGTTTTAGTACTTTTAAGTCTATTTTGAAGTTTGTATACCAAAAAAGTTCGGTTTAAGGAAAAAATTCGTTACCTGGTTCGGTGCCGGGCTTTGTGGTTATTGTTTAAGAGCTTTATGTTGTTAAAACTTTTAATGACTGTAGATGCTGTGTTTTTTTTTTAAACTTTAGGTTTATTTTGATATTTGTATATTTGATTGACGAGTAGATATTGTTGTTTGAATTGCATGTTCTTTTTTCCCAAAACTTTTGCTTTTGTTTTCCTGCTTTGTGGTTGGTTGTATACCAGTAGCCTGGTTTGGATATATTTAGGCAACTTTTCCTGTGTCGGTACCGAAAAAGTTCGGTCTAATGAAAAACTTAGCTTTCTGGTTACTGTTTAACAGCTTCATGTTGTTTTGCCAACTTTTCCGGTACCGGTACCGAAAAAGTTCGGTTTGTTTGTTCTGGGCCGGTATTGAATGGTTTTTTTTCTAAAAGTTTTAGTCAACTCATATCTAAATTTAGAAATCAAATTTTTTTTAATACACTTTTTGATCTTTTGTAGGCTTCGAGTTCAGTATGGATTTGCTGAGTCTTTCAGCCCCTGCATGTAAAGGTATTGAAAGTTTTTTAGGGGCCTTTTTTTACTCTCTTAGGGCCCTTGAGCTCCCCTGCATTCTCAGAGACGACCATGATACAATGTAACGTGTATCTGAATGCTAATGCTAGACCCAATACGATTAAACTTAACAAAATTATAAACTAGAGGTAATTAACGTTAAGAAATCATGTTTAGTGATTGTACGAAAAACGACTTATTTTATGAGGTGCCACAATTTAAGAATTTATGTTTTAAAAATGTTTCTTGGGTCCTAAGAATACCACTAAATGGGTCTGGTCGAGTCTCACGGGTAAAACCTGTTTGCACACTCATAGTTAGAACATCATTACATTTAATTTGTTTCTAATAGTAATTGCATAACACTATTTTTTAAAAGATTTTTAAATGATAAAAACTAAATGGTATGAAAAGTAAAGTTTTTTTTTATAGACAACTGCAAAAGTGTATGCGATTAACTTTTTAAAAATAAAGCAATGGCATGGCCACTGAATGGAGTGATGCTCTGGTAACTTGGGATGAAGGTTAAGGCTATTTTTGAAGTGTTAAGTTCGAAAAATAACTCAAAGAGATTTGCAATTTAAATTTATTATTTAATTTTAAAAGTTAACTTGAAATATGAAATATATGAATCTACTTACTAAAATATTAACTTTTATATTAAATTAAAAGACTTAAATGAAACATATATATAGATCTTAATTATCTTTAACAACCATAAAAGATTAATAATCAAATTACACAACCAAAATAATCAAATTACACAACCAAATTATTAAAAGCACAAGTAATATTAATTACATGCATTTTCACCCTAAACTAAAAACATTTAGATAAGAGAATTTTATTATAGTGCGTGGCCTTAAATGTTGTGTCACAAACGAACGGAATATTAATAATCTGTAAATTCAAATATTTTATTTTGCAGTATTTATATTTACTGTCAAACCCGCATTTTTCAATTGACGTTTGAACATGTTGGTGAGCTTCGGATTCATAGGGGGTGCAGTCCAAGGGAATTCGACAAGAACGAGATTACTACTTTCAGTAATTTCCAACTCATAATCTCCTGTGTATGCGTTTGTAGATGCATTTAGGTTTAATACATACAGCAAACGCTAGTAGGTCCCGAAGTTTTGCGGGTATGAAAAGTAAAGTTTTTTTTTATAGACAACTGCAAAAGTGTATGCGATTAACTTTTTAAAAATAAAGCAATGGCATGGCCACTGAATGGAGTGATGCTCTGGTAACTTGGGATGAAGGTTAAGGCTATTTTTGAAGTGTTAAGTTCGAAAAATAACTCAAAGAGATTTGCAATTTAAATTTATTATTTAATTTTAAAAGTTAACTTGAAATATGAAATATATGAATCTACTTACTAAAATATTAACTTTTATATTAAATTAAAAGACTTAAATGAAACATATATATAGATCTTAATTATCTTTAACAACCATAAAAGATTAATAATCAAATTACACAACCAAAATAATCAAATTACACAACCAAATTATTAAAAGCACAAGTAATATTAATTACATGCATTTTCACCCTAAACTAAAAACATTTAGATAAGAGAATTTTATTATAGTGCGTGGCCTTAAATGTTGTGTCACAAACGAACGGAATATTAATAATCTGTAAATTCAAATATTTTATTTTGCAGTATTTATATTTACTGTCAAACCCGCATTTTTCAATTGACGTTTGAACATGTTGGTGAGCTTCGGATTCATAGGGGGTGCAGTCCAAGGGAATTCGACAAGAACGAGATTACTACTTTCAGTAATTTCCAACTCATAATCTCCTGTGTATGCGTTTGTAGATGCATTTAGGTTTAATACATACAGCAAACGCTAGTAGGTCCCGAAGTTTTGCGGGTTAGTCAAAACAGTTAAGTTAACATATGCAAACACCTTTAGGTATAAAACTTCTGGGTTTTCGTCTTTGTAGACTAGGCTCCCATTTTGAATATCCACCCAGATTTGCATCGAAATGTTCGCAAGTTTAGTAGGGGGTAAAATGGTAGTGTCCCGGTGTGTATCTTTGGATATTTGAACGACGAAGCCGACTACAAGGCCCGCCACGAGTGCAATGGTTGCAATAATAAGCAATAAATACTTGCACCAAACAAGGAGTTGAGAAGTGGAATTTTGGGTTGGGGCCTAGGGCTAGGGTGGACCATCTTGGGTCAGTGGTGGGCTATCATCAGTAGGCAAGCACACTTTAAAAAGTGCAATAAAGCCGGCCACTAAATCAAATACTGAATTGAGCGTAAGGTGCCATAGAATTAGACAGAGGTAGATTTGGTGGCCGGCTTTATTGCACTTTTTTATGTTTGCTTGCCTACTGATGATAGCCTACCACCGACCCAAGATGGCCCACCTCAGCCCCTGGCCCCAACTAGGGCTGGCGATTTATACACGAGACACGAATACATGACACGTACCTGCACGACTTTAACAGGTAACGGTAAGGCCTTAACAGGTTTCGTGTACTAAACAGGTAGACACGAATTTACCTGTTAATTTTCGTGTCTAAACAGGTAAAATACTTGTTTACTTGTAAGTACCTGGTTAAATTTTTATAATTAAATATATATATATATAATATTATAATTATAAACTATTATTATCCCCAAACCCTAACTCACGTTTCCACTTTCCACATTCAGATTTCAGATATCCACATTCACTCCATCGCCGCCACCACTTCTCTGGACAAACCCCTCTCCGCTCGCCGCCCCTCTCCGATGATTCCCTCGCCTCTGCCGCCCCTCTCCGCCCGCCGGTGATTCCTCCGCTGCCACCACTTCCTCACCAGACTTTCTCCTCTCTGCTGTCAGAGCCGCCGCCGCCCGCCGGTGCTTCCTCTTACTTGGTAAGTTATTAATCTTTACCTACCTATTATTCCCTAAACAGGTTGTCAAATATGTGTTATTAAACAGCTCTTATCGTGTATTATCGTGTATTACAGGTTCGTGTTCGTATTTAGGATACAGGTACACGAAAAGTTTTCGTGTCGTGTACAGGTATACCCATTTCGTGTTCGTGTCTTATCGTGTACGGGTATACACGATATGCCAGCCCTAGCCCCAACCAAAAATTTCACTTCTAAACTCCTTGTTTGGTACAAGTATTTACTGCTTATTATTGCAACGATCACACTCGTGGCGAGTCTTGTACTCGGCTTCATCGTTCAAATATCCAAAGATACACACCGAGACACTACCAATTTACCCCCACTAAACCTGCAAACGTTTCGATGCAACTCTGGGCGGATATTCGAAAGAATTCTAGCCTACAAAGACGAAAACCCAGAAGTTTTATACCTAAAGGTGTTTGCATATGTAAACTTAACTGTTTTGACTAACCCGCCAAACTTCAGGACCTACTGCTATTAGCTGTATGTTTTGAAACTAAATGCATCTACAACACATACCCAGGAGATTATGAGTTGGAAATTATTGAAGGTAGTAATCTCGTTCTTGTCAAATTCCCTAGGACTGCAACCCCTATGAATTCGGAGCTCACCAACATGTTCAAAGGTCAATTGAAAAACGTGGGTTTAACTGTAAATATAAATGGAAACTGCAAAATAAAATAGTTAAATTTACAGATTATTAATATCCCGTTTGTCTGTGACACAACATTTAAGGCCCCGCACTATACTAAAATTCTCTTTATCTAAATGCTTTTAGTTTATGGTGGAAATGTATGTAATTAATATTGCTTGTGATTTTAAAATTTGGTTTTATATATATATATATATGTTTCATTTAAGTCTCTTAATTTAATATAAAAATTAATATTTTAGTAAGTAGATTCATATATTTCATATTTCAAGTTAACTTTTAAAAATAAATAATAATTTAAATTGCAAATCTCTTTGAGTTACTTTTCGAACTTAACACTTCAAGAATAGCCTTAACCATCATCCCAAGTTACTAGAGTATCACTCGATTAAGTGACCATACCATTGCTTTACTTTTAAAAAGTTTAGAACAATTGCATACACGCTTGTAGTTGTCTTAAAAAAAACTTTACTTTTCATACCATTTTGTTTTTATCATTTAAAAATCTTTAAAAAAATTTTGTGATGAAACAAATTAAATGTAACGATGTTCTAACTATGAGTGTGCAAACGGGTTTCACCCGTGAGATTGGACCTAGACCCATTTAGTGGTATTCTTAGAACCCATGAAACATTTTTAAAACATAAATTCTTAAAGCGTGACACCTCGTAAAATAAGTCCTTTTTCGTACAATCAACAAACATGATTTCTTAACGTTAATTCCCTCTAGTTTATAATTTTGTTAAGTTTAATCGTATTAGGTCTAGCATTAGCACTCAGATACACGCTACGTACATTGTATCAAGGTCGTCTCTGTGAATGCGGGGAGCTCAAGGACCCTATGAGAGTAAAAAAAAGGCCCTTAAACGTAAAATTGTTTTTAAATAGAAACCAAACGATAACCATTGATCAATCTATATGGGCTAAAATACAAATACACATTCAAACCTTTAGATTATCTGAAACTAAATAGGCTTTTGTTTTGTAATTTTGGGTTGGGTTTTAAATTTAGTTATGCCTTACGTTTAAAATATATATACGAGTCGAGTACCAATACTTTTTAATAGGTTTCGGGTAAATCCGTTTGACTAAGTGTTCTTTTCAATTATTATATGTTATGCCTTAGCATGTTCAATAAATATTGCCACCTATCAAAATGATGGGCAGTGATGTTTGAAAAAAATGTAAAAAAAATAAAAATAAAACAATCATATTAGTTTTGAAATATCACGTGGTTCATAAAGAAAATTTTCATATTATTATGCTAGTTTTAGCATGTTTTAGAAATAAATATATATAAATATTGCTTAAGAAGCATGTAATCAAAGATTCAATCAGTTAAACAAGCAAATCACACCCGGGAATTCAAGTATGCAAACTAATAGTAATCTCATGCAACTTAACAGATTAACTATCTTGTGTCAACTACAGACTAACTAACCGGTTAAACCTTAGGCATCCACGATCGCTAACACACGGCACTGGTTATCAAACGGTCCCTGCCAATATGACTCAACTAAGGGCAAACATATGCTTTCTCACAATTAACTGGTCAAAACAATCATACTAGCAATTATTATAGCAACCGACAAACTAATCGTTCTGATTGACAAAAACTAATCGGTTGCTATAATGATTGCTCGTATGATTGTTTTGACCAGTTAATTGTAAGAAAGCATACGTTTTCCCTTAGTTGAATCACACTGGCAGGGATCGTTTGATAACCAGTGTCGTGTGTTACTTGATCGTGGATGCCTAAGGTTTAACCGGTTAGTCAGTCTGTAGTTGACAAAAGATAGCTAATCTGTTAAGTTGCATGAGATTACTGTTAGTTTGCATACTTGAATTCCTGGGTGCGATTTGCTTGTTTAACTGATTACTGTTAGTTTTCATATTATTATGCTAGTTTTAGCATGTTTTAGAAATAAATATATATAAATATTGCTCAAGCTACCTTTAACAAGAAAAAAAATTTATATTTGATCAGTGTAACGTGACTCACTTTTCATTTGTTCTAAAGTGACTTGTTAAAAGATTGTGAATTTTGGACTATATGGTTTGTTATTTGATTATGTAAGTTAAATTTGAAGATGATATATTAGTTTCAAATTTGCCATATATATATATTTAGGTTTTTAGGTTAAATACTGGAAATCCGATTAACCGAACCCGAGTAACTCGGGGGAGATTAGGGTCGGGTTTGAGTACTCAAAATAAAATTCTCAAACCCGAAGAACCCGACCCGCGAAACCCGAAAGTACAAGAATAACACCCCTACCTGGACGTTGCGAGGGTACTCGACGCGAATTTTATCGGTTTTGTTTGTGTTCGTTATGTTACTCTAACTAAAAAAAATGGTACATATTAAAAGCAAAAAAAGAGATAAAATTCATTTAAAAACAGAACCATATCAGCATTGGGGATTCGACCATGCATAGGGAAAAGTAAATATTGCTTAAAGAAACACATCAATAGCCATCAAGCCACATGCATACATTGTGTTTAGACATCAACTGAAATTACCTAAATATTTTTCATACAATAGAATTACAAGCTATCACTTCTTGTTCTAGATTGGAATCCTTAAAAGAGGTTTATGAGATCATATGGGTGCTTATCCCTATTTTTACTCCTATATTAGGAATTACAATAGGTGTGCTAATAATTGTTTGGTTAGAGAGAGAGAGAGAGATATCCGTAGGCATATGATGATCGGTTTATTTGCGCATATTGTAGCTCGTTAACTTAGTTGTTTTATTTGTTTAGATTAGGAACTTCGATACATAATACGTGTTTATTGTGTTTCAGGTCACAGGTACTTAACGTGCTTAATTTGGACCTATACGAGCACGTGATGAAGATCCGGGATATCTAGCACGCGAATCAAGACATAAAATTGGGCTGCTGAGTGAAGCCACTCATCGCGCTACGCGATGGGTGTGGAAGGAAGGGCATCGCGCTACGCGATGCCCCTTTATTATTTTATTGGCGTTGTCTTTTGGTCTACGCGATAGACCAGGGTGGGTGACCATCGCGCTAATCGATGGTCCCCACAGTCGGGAAATTTAGGGTTTGTTTTTATATCTCGTTTTGACGACCCTAGACACTATCATTCAGTTCCAGACAGTTTCTAGAGGCAGCAAGAGGAGAAAACCTTCATTCCTATTCATCTCAAGGCCATAGATATGATCCAAATCATCCGAATCAAAGACCGAGAGATGCCGAGACACGGCTAGATCCTTTTAGTCATGCCCGAGATGTATAGTTTGTAATCTTTCAGTTTATTTCTCATGTACTAGAACAACTAATTGTAATTGTCTTGATGTTAATCTATGATTATTGACGTTTAGTATGTCCGTACATTCATTCGGTTTAGGTTTTTGTCGATCAGAACGATTAGTTTGTCGGTTGCTATAATAATTGCTCATATGATTGTTTTGACCAGTTAATTGTGAGAAAGCATACGTTTGCCCTTAGTTGAGTCACACTGGCAGGGACCGTTTGATAACCAGTGCCGTGTGTTAGCGATCGTAGATGCCTAAGGTTTAACCGGTTAGTCAGTCTGTAGTTGACACAAGATAGTTAGTCTGTTAAGTTCCATGAGATTACTGTTAGTTTGCATACTTGAATTCCCGGGTGTGATTTGCTTGTTTAACTGATTGAATCTTTGATTACCTGCTTGTTTATTATAAAATCCAAATCTTTTTCTAGTGTGATCAGCACTGTTAATTGAATTACTTCATAATGTTAGGAATCAGTTTCACTGCACACTGACCACATACTACTCGTGGTTTGATACCCTACTTACCTTAGCTTGCTTAGGTGATTAGGACACTGATTTACTTGTTTTTGGCTAGATAGCGACAACCTAGCATCAAAATGGCGCTGTTGCCATCTGTCCTTCTCTCTCATCACCATCATTCACCGCCATACGTCATTCATTGCCGTCACTTATCTATTAGTTTATTTCCGACTCCGAGGTTAGTTTAGTTATGTTTAATTATCTCGGGTTTTCGGGATTCTAATTGTGTCGGGTTGTCGTTTAGGTAAAGAGTATTGGTCTTGAATACGCTGGACCTTTGGGATTCTTCAAAGCTCTAGCAGATGACATAAAATTATTTTTCAAAGAGAATCTTCTTCCATCTTGAGGAGATACTCGTTTATTTAGTATTGGATCATCTATAATAATCAAATCAATTTTATTAAGTTATTTAGTAATTCCTTTGGTTATCACCTTATTCTAGCCGATCTCAGTATTGGTGTTTTTTTTATGGACTGCTATTTCAAGTATTGCTTTTGTCGGCCTTCTTATGTCAGGATATGGCTTAAATAATAAATATTCTTTTTTAGGTGGTCTACGGGCTGCTATTCAATCAACTAGTTATGAAATACCATTAACTATATGTGTGTTATTGTAACATCCCCAAAATTTCGGTCCAAATTTGGCAACTTAACAAAAATGAAGGACCAAAAATATTTTCAAGATAATTAATGGGAAAAATGAGATAAGAAAAATAAAATCATCTCATGTTAAGAAAAATATTTTCAAGATAATTAACGGATAAACTCAACCTGTTCAATAATTAATAATAGACAATAACATTTCATTTATTTCAATAATTCCTGGTGTTTAGTCCTTTGAAGTGGTTTTGTGGTTTTGGGTCATTTTGACCCGTTTAAACAAAAAGTTAAACGCATAAAGTGTATTAAAGTGGGGTCGGGTCATTTTTACCCATTTAAACTTTAAACTTAAAGTTGGGTATATATTATTTTAATTTTAAATCTGAGTATTTAAGTTTAGTAAACTTGTGGGTCAAAACAACTAAAATGGCCCGAACACAACCTCTCATTTTTATATTTAGAATAAAATGTGCTCCTATTTGGATTCAAAACATTACCGGGATTGAATGTTTATGAACATATTAAAATCTGTTTGTAATTTATAGAAGATAAGGAAAAGTTAAAGTTAATCAGTTCTTTATTGGATGAATAAAGCCAGGCGATTCAGGAGTAAAGCAACTTGAATTGTGTAACATATATTCAACTCATGTATGCTATGTACTAATTACAGTAAAAACTATATGTTAGCTGGCAATTTCATCATCATAGTCACTGAATCCCTGTTTTTTTTTCCGCAATCATTTTAATTTTATTTTTGGCCTAATGCCATTTTAAGCAAAGGAAAGACCACTAAACTGTTTGTTCATTTTGTTCATATTATCTTAGTCCAAAATCACCTTAACTTGTCCAACTTGTAGTTTAAATGTGTCAAACTAACCCAAACCCACTTTAGACTCGTTAAACCTAAAAGATGGACACATTATGTGTACTTAAGTGGATATGGGTTATTAAGACTCGTTAAACTAAAAGATGAACATAATAAGTGTAATAACGTGGGTTCATGGCACTTGACCCACACATGATAACAAGATACTACGTAATTCAAATCATTTATGACAAAGTAGGTTGTGGAAATTTCTCCAATCTCCTCCCTTGAGGTTGTGTAGTTCAAATCATTTATGATAAAGTAGGTTGTGGAAATTTCTCTGCCACCGGTCACCGGATAGTTTTGGTCTTCAGACTTGAAATAAAGAGACTCAACAAAAAAAATAGCGGGTTGTTTCTTATTTATATAAATTCGGTCAAATAGAATGTAGCAAAACTAACTATTATTGTTATCAATCAAGATCTATAGCTCAAGTGGTTAAGATGAGACACCCAAAGACTTCAGCTTAATAAGGAAGAGATCTTGAATTCAAGTCTCATATGTGACAAAAATAAAGGGGTTCAGTTTGAACTATGGGTTTCCTCCTGGAAGTGGTCTCATATCTCAACCCACATATGCAACAGATAGCTGTTCAAAAACAACATAATGGCCTGCACCTATCTCAGTCCACATATGCAACATATATATTATCACTGCCGATGCTCCATTTTCCGACGCTTAGCCAGTGCACCATAGTACCTCATCATTACTAGAACAGACATCTCATACGCAGTTCAATAGGTTTGTCTTTTCATGCATGCTCCCTGCAAACCGCACTTTCAGCTGCTTAAATGGATTCTCAGATACATCAAAAGTACCATTCTTAGGGACAAATCATAGCGCCCCGTCTACTAAACTAACGGCATATTCGGCTTCCGATTGGGTTTGCCCGACTCTAGTCGGTCAACATCAGGCTACCGTATACATGGGCAACAACTTCATTTCTTGGTCCTCAAAACGGTGCCAACCCCTGTCTTGGTCTAGTCACGAAGCTGAATATTCGGGGGTTGCTAACAAACTTAGCTGGATGCGTAACCTCATGCTCGAACTTCACATTCCAGTTATACAGGCATCCATTATACATAGTGCAACATCAACGAACCAAATGCATTGAAATGGATATACGCAGGCCCGGCCCATGGGCCAGCCAAATCAGGCCTTTGCTTTAGGCCTTCAATTTTTGGGGCATCCATAAAATATGGGTTATGTATCTGGGTTTTTGAATTGGGCCTTTCTTATTTATTAAACTTACTGATGGACCACAAATTAATAGGAAAGGCCCATGCCATATCATCCTTAAAAACTAACATGCTATTGTATATATCTTTACTATTGTAGTTTTATGTATGTTAAAAAAGCTTACTGACCATTATATAATATACGTACGGTAACTGCGATATTTTCATTTAGTTTTGATCAACTTTATTATTATAAATGACCAATTTTATATAAAACGAGTTCATGAAAACCAAAAGTGAGTATCAATAGTTATTGACTAAAATATTAAATATAAATAAATACAGTTATAAGAATGCATATTTTAACTTGTTAATTTTATTCTTTAATATTTTTTTGATTATTTAAGAGTCGCTTATATTTCTTTTAAAAAAATATTTTTTTTTCAATAAATTGATTGATTATGAATGTTTAATTAAACACTTTATTTCAAATAAAGCAAAAAGAATAAATTTCATTTAAATATATTTACACACAAAAAAAATAAATAAATAAAATTTTTAACTCCGCTAACTATAAACTTGTTAGTTTATTATTGCCGGTCCCAAGCTCGGATAACTAAGAAGGTTTTTATCAAATAGTTTTTGAAAAAGGCCTCGACATTTTAGTTTGCTTTAGGCCTCCAAGAACGTTGAGACGGCCCTGGATATACGCTTTGTTCTAGAAAAAGTCCACCTTGGCACCGTTAATGTCCTTCATGTTCCGGCTTACTATCAATACGCAGACATCTTCACATATGGCTCAAACTGCTTGGGACTGTTAGCCAAATAATATTTCCTTGTAATTAGGATTGATAGTTTACCTTAGTTAGTCCCGTAAATCTCTCCCTACTATGTATAGGCTGATTGGCTCTCTTGTAATTCATGTAAATAAAAACTTTTACAATACAATATATTACTAGCTAGCTGTAAATCATTATGATATTTAATTTTATCTGTTCACGACAGTGTTTTAAAAACCGGTACGTACCGGCCGGTTGAACCGGTTATACCGGAATTTGGTAAGGTAAACGGTATTTAGAGCCCAATATTTTTGGGTGGTTTGCTAGAACATCGTACCGCCGGTTTTTTTTAAAAATACCGGTTTAAACCGGCAAACCGGTTTTTTTAAACCATGAGGCCCATTTTTTAAAAATGGCTTTTAACCTAGCGAGTAAGGTTGAAATGAGTAATTATAGTAAACGACGAATCACTAATGAAACAAATTTTGTATATGCAAATCCAATGTTGGTTTATTTACATCTTTTGTAATGGATTAAGTTTCTATTTGACTTATCATTGTTCATTGTGATGTTTGATTCATGTTTGAAGTTTATTAATGTACTTTTGAGTTATCTTTTGAGTTAAAGTTGTATTTATATTGAATTACATAGTAAATTATTCAACTCGGTTGAACCTCCTGGTGCATCCCGGTTCAACCGGTTATACCATTTTTAAACAAAATCCGGTACGAGTAAAATACCGGTTTTTAAAACATTGGTTCACGGTGCTTTTTGTTGCTTTAGTCTTTAGAAAGAAAATTTCTCATTCAAGTGACCTACAAAAGTGACAACTTTTATTTGAATATTTTGACGAGACCGGTTGACCGGGGAGTGATCTAGAAGAGGAGTCACGACCAGGTCCAAACAATATTACACATGCAATTCATTGTATTTTCTCTTTTCTTTTTCGTTTCTGTTTTTATTTCCTTACTAATTTTATTCATTTATTTCTATTTCTTTCATAGAATACATTTTAATTCAGTAATAGAATTATTATTTTTTATATAATTTTATCTGTATTTTACTTATAAGTTATGAATATTTGAAAACTTAGATATTAATTAACCCAACTATTTAAGTTTTAAACAATTATTAAATCACCGATATATACGTTTTATCGTTTATTTATAAATTGACTAAATCACTCTTATTATAATAATTAATAATAATAATAATAATAATAATAATAATAATAATAATTATTATTTTAATTATTATTATTATTATTATTATTATTATTAAATTTTGTTGAGTTATAGGTGTGGAAAATATCGCTTGAAGTTTTATTCAAAAGTAGGTGTGAAATTAATTCAAATCATTTATGGATAGTTTTGGACGTTTGGTCTTGAAATAAAGAAAAAAATAGTGGATTGTTTCTTATATATATAGAAATTAGAAAATGTAGCAAAACCAACTATTATTGTTATCAAAAAATATCTTATCGATTACGAAATTAAGCTAAGTTCTGTACACTTTCCCATTTTCGTATCATGTGTAATATTCTCGTGTATTTGTTGCTATGCTTATTTATGAGTGGTGGTGTTCTTAATCAAGGACTCCAAGAAGATGCCAACATGACCTCCTGCATAGAGGAGGAGTGGCAAGCTCTACTGGATGTTAAAGCAAACCTAATTGACTTGCATGGAAATCTAACTGATTGGGCTAGTGAAGGAGAAAATATGGATTGTTGCAAATGGGTTGGTGTTACTTGTAACAACCGTACTGGTCATGTGATTGAACTTGATCTTAACTTTGATCCTTCTGGTTTCACAGGTAATATTAGTTCGTCGTTACAAGTGCTAAATCAGCTACAATATCTTGATCTTAGTAACATTGATTTTCAATCCAATCCTTTACCCAACTTTTTGGGTTCCTTGTCCAACTTACAATATTTGGATATTTCTGATGCAAATCTCAGCAGAACGATTCCTCATCAGCTTGCGAATCTCTCCAACTTGCTTCGTCTTGATCTTAGTCGTAATTCTCTTGGAGGATCAGTTCCCCTTTCCTTTGGAGATTTGAAATCTCTTACCTATTTAGACCTCTCACAAAATCAACTAAGTGGTGACATTCAAAAATCTTTAGGGAATTGTTCATCTTTAGTTCACCTAGATCTGTCACAAAACCTCTTTAATGGGTCAATGCCTGATAGTATTAATCAACTTTCAAAGCTTACACATCTTGATTTTTCATCCAACTCCCTTGACGGTGCTATCTCGGATGTTCATTTTCTAAATCTCACCCGACTAGACTATTTAAAATTCTTTAACATTAGGCATAAACTTCCCTGAGAGAATCCCTTTCCAGTTATCAACAATAAAGTTGAAATCTTGTAAGTTGGGATCTAGATTCCCCATGTGGATTAGAACTCAACGAAATTTCAAACATCTTGATATCTCTGGAGCTGGGATATCAGATAGCATCCCTGCATGGTTTTGGGACCTGCCAACTGGTTTGGAATTTATGAACATCTCTTCAAATCAAATAAAAGGTATGCTACCAAATATCACGTCTTCTGTTCTAGGAAATGTTGCATTGGATTTGAGTAACAACCGTTTCGAAGGAAGGGTACCATTATTGCCTTTTAGACTAGCCGCGCTAAACCTCTCTGGAAACAGGTTCTCGGGAACACTAACATTCTTGTGTGACATTGAGGCGTTCTTAAGTTTTCTTGACGTCTCAAACAATCTATTATCAGGTAGCCTGCCTGATTGTTTGGGAAAACTAAGTGTTTTAAAGATTCTTAATTTATCAAATAATAAATTTTCCGGGGAAATCCCTTCTTCTTTGGGAAGTTTGTTAACTCTGGAGGCATTGTATTTGCGGACAAATGCCTTTGTTGGTGAACTACCGGTGTCCTTGAGCAACTGCATAAGAATAAGATTTTTGGACTTTGGGGAAAATGAGTTATCCGGCGTCATACCAGAATGGAAAGGGGAAAGTCTTTCAGGGTTATATGTTCTTGTTTTGTGGTCCAATAGATTCCACGGAAAATTACCTTCCCAAGTGTGTTGGTTGAATAATCTTCAACTTCTTGATCTGTCTAATAATCAATTGTCGGGTACTATTCCTCGGTGCTTTGGTAACTTCACTGCAATGGTTAGAAGAAGCTTTGGAGATGATATGACTAACCATTCTTATCTCTCTTATATTCCAACAGTCATGCTAATAGGTCCTGCAGGTAGTGTTCTAAGTTCTGAAGAAACGACTTCTGAGGAGGACCATTTTCTTGACAATGCATTGGTTAAATGGAAAGGAACAAAACGGTCATTCGAAAGAACTGGTTTGCAACTACTAAAGAGTATTGATCTTTCAAGAAACAACTTTTCTGGAGTACTTCCATATGAGATCACTAGTCTTTATAATGCGGCTTCGTTAAATCTTTCCTATAACAAACTGCATGGGGAAGTCCCAAAAGATATCAGTCAGCTGAAAGCTTTGCAATCGCTTGACTTCTCAAGAAATGAGTTCTCTGAACATATTCCCTCGAGTTTGGCACAAATAAGTTCTCTAAGTTACCTTGATCTCTCATATAATAACTTGTCAGGAAGAATACCAACGGGGACTCAACTCCAAAGCTTCAATGATACATTCTACAGTGGTAACCCTCAACTTTGTGGGCCTCCACTTACACAAATGTGTGGGGTTCCACCTGTTGTTGAAAAGAAGAATGTTGAAGAAGATGATGATTTTTGGAAATCATATTACACAGGTATGGGTGCAGGATTTGCGGTTGGTTTTTTGGGAATTTGTGGTGCTTTAGTTTTAAGCCTTCGATGCAGATATTTCCTTTTTGCTTGGTTGAGTCGAATGAAGGATTGGATATATGTAATTGTGGTTGTGCATTTTGGCAAACTTGAAAGAAAGTTTAGAAGGTGAGGCTCGTGCAACTACTTTCTATTTGTTATGTGGAACAAGTATGAATTGATAAAAACCATGGTTTCCTTGGTAATTAGTTAGTTATTGTTAACATGAAACATGTTAACACGAAACATTGTATACAAGTAAAATTTCATGCATAAAATGCATATTGTAGATTGAAATTTGAAATCAATACTCATTCTTGTGAGTTGTGAGTAGTATTTATGACATTCATTTTCCAGTGGATTCGATCATCACCCAAAGTCAACTCCTCATCAAGTCTCCAACATTTGAACCAAAACGTAATTCATCATGATTGTCTTGGCGCTTAGCAACCCCTTTAATTAGTTGATTCATATATTGTCATAGTTAAACTGCCTCGAACCAAAAAACTTAACAAGAACTAGAACACAAAATGATTTCAAAAATAATGTAAGACACGAAAAACTGAACACGCACAAGTTTTCGCTAGTTGACTCGAACACAACTAGTTTAACATGAAATTCTATATTTTTTTTAGCATATTAATACTTTAAAACTATAAATTTAAAACATAAAAATTACAAAGACAAAATATCCATGTTTAAACTATAAACAATAAAATATCTTCAGTTCATTTGCACGCCTAGGATCATTAAGAATCCAATACAAAACTGGCTCCACCTAGTCGAAAAGCATGATTGACAAACATGCCAGGTCAGGCGGATTCAGTAACGAGTTAGGGTTGAAATGGACCGATTCAAAAAAAGGTTAATTTGGTTTGGGTCAAAAGGGGTCTAGTTAAAACGGGTTTCGGGTTAAAAGGGGTTTGGGATGGAATGGGTTTGTGGTCAAAACAAATGGGTTTGAATAATGGTTTGTTTGAAATTAATATACATTTCACCTTTGCCTATTGTTTTCGGCACTAGCTACGCGTTCGGCGTTGGTTACACGTGCTTAAGTGCTAGTTATGCGCATTCCAGTGCCGCCCATGCGTGCAGAGTTGGTTACACGAACCGAGGCTAACAAAGGTGCGTCCAGCGCAACGAGTAATCCATGTTGGTTACACATGTTTAATATCGATTGCAAATTCAGACATCAATTGCATGTGCAGCGTTGGTCACCGTGCTTAAATGTCGGTTACGCGGGCAGAGCCAATTATGTGTGTTGGGAAACACGCATGTGGCGCCACATAATGCACGTAACCCGACCCTGGTATGCGCTTAACTAAGCACTTGACATGTGGCACACTCTGTACGAGTAACCAGCGCCAATGACACGCGATGTTGCTACACGTGTTTAATGTTAGTTATGCGCATTTCGGTGCTGGTTACGAGTATTCAGGCGTTGGCTACCCGTGGCATCTACTATGCGTGTTTAACGCTGCTTACGCACATTCCGAAACCAATTGCGCGTCCAATGCCACTCTACGCACGTCGCTAGCTGGTTTCAAAGTATTGACGTTGATTACGTTTCCAAGATGTATAATTTCGTTTACATCTATTCACTTTTTGAATAGGCCGGTATTTTCTAATAATATTTTCTGTAACATTTGTTAAAAGTTTGATATAATGCCTGCCTGATTGTTTGGGAAAACTAAGTGTTTTAAAGATTCTTAATTTATCAAATAATAAATTTTCCGGGGAAATCCCTTCTTCTTTGGGAAGTTTGTTAACTCTGGAGGCATTGTATTTGCGGACAAATGCCTTTGTTGGTGAACTACCGGTGTCCTTGAGCAACTGCATAAGAATAAGATTTTTGGACTTTGGGGAAAATGAGTTATCCGGCGTCATACCAGAATGGAAAGGGGAAAGTCTTTCAGGGTTATATGTTCTTGTTTTGTGGTCCAATAGATTCCACGGAAAATTACCTTCCCAAGTGTGTTGGTTGAATAATCTTCAACTTCTTGATCTGTCTAATAATCAATTGTCGGGTAGTATTCCTCGGTGCTTTGGTAACTTCACTGCAATGGTTAGAAGAAGCTTTGGAGATGATATGACTAACCATTCTTATCTCTCTTATATTCCAACAGTCATGCTAATAGGTCCTGCAGGTAGTGTTCTAAGTTCTGAAGAAACGACTTCTGAGGAGGACCATTTTCTTGACAATGCATTGGTTAAATGGAAAGGAACAAAACGGTCATTCGAAAGAACTGGTTTGCAACTACTAAAGAGTATTGATCTTTCAAGAAACAACTTTTCTGGAGTACTTCCATATGAGATCACTAGTCTTTATAATGCGGCTTCGTTAAATCTTTCCTATAACAAACTGCATGGGGAAGTCCCAAAAGATATCAGTCAGCTGAAAGCTTTGCAATCGCTTGACTTCTCAAGAAATGAGTTCTCTGAACATATTCCCTCGAGTTTGGCACAAATAAGTTCTCTAAGTTACCTTGATCTCTCATATAATAACTT
The DNA here is from genome assembly GCF_021521415.1 of Bidens hawaiensis. Lineage (NCBI taxonomy): Eukaryota > Viridiplantae > Streptophyta > Magnoliopsida > Asterales > Asteraceae > Bidens > Bidens hawaiensis. The sequence continues at coordinate 39,392 of NW_027505531.1, forward strand.
GTCAGGAAGAATACCAACGGGGACTCAACTCCAAAGCTTCAATGATACATTCTACAGTGGTAACCCTCAACTTTGTGGGCCTCCACTTACACAAATGTGTGGGGTTCCACCTGTTGTTGAAAAGAAGAATGTTGAAGAAGATGATGATTTTTGGAAATCATATTACACAGGTATGGGTGCAGGATTTGCGGTTGGTTTTTTGGGAATTTGTGGTGCTTTAGTTTTAAGCCTTCGATGCAGATATTTCCTTTTTGCTTGGTTGAGTCGAATGAAGGATTGGATATATGTAATTGTGGTTGTGCATTTTGGCAAACTTGAAAGAAAGTTTAGAAGGTGAGGCTCGTGCAACTACTTTCTATTTGTTATGTGGAACAAGTATGAATTGATAAAAACCATGGTTTCCTTGGTAATTAGTTAGTTATTGTTAACATGAAACATGTTAACACGAAACATTGTATACAAGTAAAATTTCATGCATAAAATGCATATTGTAGATTGAAATTTGAAATCAATACTCATTCTTGTGAGTTGTGAGTAGTATTTATGACATTCATTTTCCAGTGGATTCGATCATCACCCAAAGTCAACTCCTCATCAAGTCTCCAACATTTGAACCAAAACGTAATTCATCATGATTGTCTTGGCGCTTAGCAACCCCTTTAATTAGTTGATTCATATATTGTCATAGTTAAACTGCCTCGAACCAAAAAACTTAACAAGAACTAGAACACAAAATGATTTCAAAAATAATGTAAGACACGAAAAACTGAACACGCACAAGTTTTCGCTAGTTGACTCGAACACAACTAGTTTAACATGAAATTCTATATTTTTTTAGCATATTAATACTTTAAAACTATAAATTTAAAACATAAAAATTACAAAGACAAAATATCCATGTTTAAACTATAAACAATAAAATATCTTCAGTTCATTTGCACGCCTAGGATCATTAAGAATCCAATACAAAACTGGCTCCACCTAGTCGAAAAGCATGATTGACAAACATGCCAGGTCAGGCGGATTCAGTAACGAGTTAGGGTTGAAATGGACCGATTCAAAAAAAGGTTAATTTGGTTTGGGTCAAAAGGGGTCTAGTTAAAACGGGTTTCGGGTTAAAAGGGGTTTGGGATGGAATGGGTTTGTGGTCAAAACAAATGGGTTTGAATAATGGTTTGTTTGAAATTACTATACATTTCACCTTTGCCTATTGTTTTCGGCACTAGCTACGCGTTCGGCGTTGGTTACACGTGCTTAAGTGCTAGTTATGCGCATTCCAGTGCCGCCCATGCGTGCAGAGTTGGTTACACGAACCGAGGCTAACAAAGGTGCGTCCAGCGCAACGAGTAATCCATGTTGGTTACACATGTTTAATATCGATTGCAAATTCAGACATCAATTGCATGTGCAGCGTTGGTCACCGTGCTTAAATGTCGGTTACGCGGGCAGAGCCAATTATGTGTGTTGGGAAACACGCATGTGGCGCCACATAATGCACGTAACCCGACCCTGGTATGCGCTTAACTAAGCACTTGACATGTGGCACACTCTGTACGAGTAACCAGCGCCAATGACACGCGATGTTGCTACACGTGTTTAATGTTAGTTATGCGCATTTCGGTGCTGGTTACGAGTATTCAGGCGTTGGCTACCCGTGGCATCTACTATGCGTGTTTAACGCTGCTTACGCACATTCCGAAACCAATTGCGCGTCCAATGCCACTCTACGCACGTCGCTAGCTGGTTTCAAAGTATTGACGTTGATTACGTTTCCAAGATGTATAATTTCGTTTACATCTATTCACTTTTTGAATAGGCCGGTATTTTCTAATAATATTTTCTGTAACATTTGTTAAAAGTTTGATATAATGCCCTTCGTCACATCACATCACATCACATCACATCACATCACATCACCAACACCACAACCCCACCTGCCGTCCATTCTTGGCCCACTCACGAATAAAACCATTAACCAACTTATTATATCTTATCATTTAATTTTTCCACATCAAGCTTTTAATATATTTGAAAATCACTGAAAGAAAATTTCCTTTAGTCAATCCATCATATCGTTATATTTATTGTTGCATCATACTCATGAAAATTATATATTTTGTTTTCGTAATTTCATAATATGTTTGGGATCATTAGAATTGCATCAATATGTTTTAAAAATCTAGCATTTTCTCCCTTATCTCTTATTGCTCCGGTTATTTGAGATCAAATTCTTTCAAGATCATGAAGTCTTTCATGATTACAACGTAATATTAAACGTCAACGTCAATCTTAATGTAAGTAATTTATATGTATTTTTTTTTAAAATATTTTTTTGGTCGAAAACACTTCTCTATCATGCTCAGGTGTCAAATTTCCTTTTATTAATTTTTAAAGAAAATTGTCTTATATGTGTTCAGTGTTCTTACTAGTTTATAATTCTTAGTTTTATGATCTTGATGATGTTTTATATAATATGATCTGGCCATTTGGGTGTTTACAGAGATGATGTGTTTATTTTGTGTTCATTTAAGTTTTATTTTGATTAATGGCTGATTAAATCAGTATACTAATTTTACTTGCATTTTTAACTTTTTTTTTAGTAAATATTTAATCAGCAAAGTAACTAGTTTAAGATCCTTGCAAGGCAATGTCTTTGTGTTTAAGATCTTCCAAAAGTTTTAATGGATTCAATAATTTATGATTTTCTATATATTTTATTGGTTCGGTATATAGATAATCTTTAGACCATCCCTAATCTTTATAGCCATTTATTGCTATAAAGACTTGGCACGCATATGTCCTCAACGCAACAATGAATATACAAAACCACTGCCTGTCCTATTATTTCCATGTAGTTCCAGAAATGAAACCACGCAAGCCAATTTTCTTTCCATCTTCCTCTCATCTCGCTTTTCGTCTTTTTAGCCTTGTTATATTTCTGATTACAACTGCCACCTCTGCTTCCTATGGAGGAAACGAGACTGATCATGTGGCGCTGTTGTCATTCAAGTCAATGATCACCCATGATCCGTACGGAGCTCTAGCCTCATGGAACACTTCTTTTCATTTCTGTGAGTGGAATGGTGTTATATGTGGGAAGGAGCAGAAGCGAGTGACTCGCTTGAGTCTGTATTCCCAAGGTCTAGCAGGCTATTTGGCTCCTCATGTGGGGAATCTCAGCTTCCTTCGTGCACTTGTAATATTCAACAATAGCTTTCAAGGAATCATCCCTCAGGAGCTCGGTCGTTTATCTAGGATGCGCTTGCTCAACCTTGACCGTAACAAATTTGAGGGAGTTATTCCAGCTAACTTGTCTGGTTGTTATAACCTTGATACGTTTGTCATTTCTGAAAACAGGTTAGTTGGAAGCATACCCGAGGAGATTGGTTTCCTCTCAAAACTTGTTTTTATTGTTATTCATAGAAATAACTTAACAGGTGGAATCCCATCTTTCTTAGGCAATCTTATATTAGTCGAATCGTTCTCAGCCTCGAGAATTCCATGGGGTGGGAACATTCCAGACACCTTGGGCAATTGGAAAAGATTAAAAGACCTTTACTTAGGTATGTGCAACTTAAATGGAACCATCCCTGATTCCATTTATAACCTTTCGCTCCTAACGGATCTCTCATTGCCTGAAAATCAACTTACTGGTAGCCTTCCCTCAACCATAGGTACAACGCTTCCAAATCTCGTTAGCCTTCAGTTAAGTGGTAACAAACTCACTGGACATCTACCACTCTCCATATCTAATTGTTCAAAATTAGAACTTCTTGAAATGGTTGACAATAAATTTAATGGGGAGTTGGCAGTTGACTTTGCAAAACTTAGATATTTATATCAAATAACCTTAGGTGGAAATCTTTTGGGAAGCGGTGAAGCTGATGAAATGAAGTTTATTGATTCTTTAAAAAACTGTAGCAAGTTGCAAATATTGGATATTCCTTACTGCAATTTTCGAGCGGTGCTCCCTGCATCAATCGGTAATCTTTCTGATCAACTCTATTATCTATCTTTTGGTGAAAATCAGTTATATGGAAACCTCCCCTCAAGTATAGGGAATCTAGTTGGCTTGACCAATTTGAATTTAGGAGGTAATCGATTCACCGGAAAAATCCCCTCTACTATTGGTAAGCTTCAAAATCTAGGAGTTGTTAGCGTGTATGGAAACCAGTTTGAAGGTTTGATTCCAGATGCCATAGGAAACTTATCATCCTTGAATAAACTTGCTTTAAACTCTAACAGATTGGAAGGGCGTATTCCATTAAGCCTAGGAAATTGTCAGAAACTACTAGGGTTGTTCCTCGGTGACAATAAACTCAGTGATAGAATACCTAAAGAGATTCTTCAACTTTCATCTCTATCCATAATACTAAATCTTTCTCACAACAACCTGTATGGTTCACTTCCAGTAGAGGTTGGAGACCTTAAGATGCTAACTTATCTGGATCTATCGCATAATAATTTATCAGGCAACATTCCTGGTAGTGTTGGTGGTTGCACTAGCCTTTTATTTTTATCACTCAAAGGAAACTCATTTCAAGGAATCATACCACCATCATTAAGTTCCATGAGAGGAGTGGCAAGACTAGATCTTTCTTATAATAATTTATCCGGCCAAATTCCTCGATTCTTGGAACATTTTTCGTTAGAATATCTGGACTTATCTTATAATGATTTTGAGGGTGAAGTACCAGTTGCAGGAGTGTTTTCCAAAGCAAACGTCTTCTCGGTTTTAGGTAATCGTAGGCTTTGTGGTGGCTTAGTTGAACTCGGGTTACCAAAATGCAAGGTGATGAAGAAACGTAAAAAAAGGTTTCCTATATTAATCGTGTTAGCTGTTTTAATTGGATTCGTACTTTTCTCTGTAATATTATTTGTATACGTTTGGTCTAAGAAGAAACCCAAGGTCCGACGGTCTAATCATCGGTGAGCGAACCACACTCAAACGTAACATATAGTCAACTTCTTGAGGCTACCAGTGGGTTCTCTGAAGAAAATTTGATTGGAGAGGGGGGATTCAGCTCTGTCTGTAAAGGAATCCTTCATAATTATGGTGGATATGTTGCAGTCAAAGTTGTACATCTCCAAATTCGAGGAGCTGATAGAAGCTTTCTTGCAGAGTGTGAAGTATGGCGGAGTATTCGACACCGAAATTTATTGAAGATAATAACTTCATGTTCAAGTGTTGACTTCAAAGGCAATGATTTCAAAGCTTTGGTTTACGATTTCATGCCTAATGGGAGTTTACATGACTGGTTGCACTCAAGTGCAAGAAAATCTAGACTTGACATTATTGCAAGAATACATATTCTCATAGATGTCGCGTGTGCACTTGATTATCTTCATAATCATTGTGTAACTACCATTGTTCACGGTGACTTAAAGCCTAGCAACATTTTACTTGATAGTGATATGGTGGCTCATGTTGGAGACTTTGGTTTGGCCCGGTTTCTTGGAACTCATGATTCAAACAAAAACAACTCTTTAGCTATTAAAGGAACCATTGGGTATGCAGCTCCAGGTAAAATTCTTGCATACACAAATGCTCGTACTTCCTTACACTATCACTTTTTTTTTCTAATAAATGCTTACACAATGTAGAATATGGTCTGGGAAATGGGATGTCAAGTAGCGGGGATGTTTATAGTTTTGGAATATTATTATTGGAGGTGATGACAGGGAAAAGGCCGACGGATGACATTTTCAATGATGGCCTCAACCTCCATAAATTTGTGAGCATGGCCTTGCAAGATGACCATGTAACTGATGTTATTGATGGTGACCTTTTAAATTATCATCAAGATGATGAATTTGATTGTGGCGTTCTAAATTATGATCAAGAAGATGAAATTGCTATGAGAAGTAAGACCCCAAACACAAAGAAAATAGAGCATTGTGTGACTTCACTTTTGAAGATTGGAGTATTATGCTCACTGGATTCCCCCGCACAACGGATGAATATCAAAAATGTTGTCTACAAGTTGCAGAGTACTTTGGATACACTTTGAAACGCTTGAGGTGCCTTATTCTTCACTTCCTTATATTTGAGTATAAATTAATGGCAATATACAACTAGTCTTATTTATATTTGTTTGACTTCGTGTTATAGTCATGAGAAGAGATCGACTCAAATAGTTTAATCATTTCATGTTCATAAGTCGGCAGTATGCTCTTCTATCTAAGTGGCTTGAAATGATAAGCCTAATTTGTTTAAATTTTTTGTTAAAAGTTGGAAATTTGTAAAGTGGGCACTGGGTGGTACTGTTGAACTGACAGCTAGAAAATGATAAAAGGGCGAGCAAGATAATCTAACATCGACATCGAATTGATTATTAGAAACTGACTTGGCTTTGATTTAGCCAAATGCATTAAAGAATGTTCGGTGATGATCTAATTCACTCAATAATTCATATGAAAACGTATAGAAGTCTAACTGGTCCATTAGTGTATTTAATAGATGAAAAATGAAGCCCCATCCCATTGTTGAGAGTTGGTACAAAATCTGCATTAAGTGTATTTCCAAAAGTCAAAATGACGTGAAGGCACCGAACAATTTGCTTATCATTTTCCTCTCAGAATGTGTCACATTAATTTGTTGATTCTTACGAATTCTCAGTCGGATAAAATTCAAATTAGACAAGAAGTTCGTATGTTTGATGTGTGCGTTGCAAAAACTAGAAGAAACGCGGGAATGACTAAAATGATGAAAAATCATATTTGTAGATTAAGGAAACTTCAATTTGATATTTTAATTGCATTAATAATGTGCCTAATTTTGACACCAGATTTCACACGTGAAATTCCGTAAACTTCGATTTCTAATGATGATTTTTAATGGCATAGCAATTGTCAATTAAAAATTTCCAAGCTCAACCCTAGCAGGGGCAACCTTGCTTCCAAGGCCGCTGACCCCGGCCTTCGCCAAGATCCCCCATTGATTAGGGATTCGCCTTAAATACCAATGAGGTTCTAATATAGAAGATTATAATAAATTTTAACAAGTGTGCGCTTTGCTTCTCCTGACTTGTTTGATGAATATTACGATACATGTTGCTCAATAAGTCAATCCAATTTCACAAACATATCGAACATTTTATGCTTTCGATGCATATATGTCACTAAAAACATTTTAATATAATTAACATTATTGTACCTTGAGAAAAAAACTAGTAATTCTGAGTGCGTTGCTATGGAGCCGTTAAAAACAAATACAAATTTTTCGCTTTAAATTGCAGAAAAGTTTTAACTTCTTCGAAATTTTATATAAAAGGTTATATATATAAAGAAAACCAAATCTTCTATCTAAAGACACGTTTACAGCAAGGACGTTAATACTAATCAAAAGCTTATACAAAAATGTCAAGCAAGTTGCGGTTAAACCGAATAATAATGGGACTTAATAATGTTGAACCATTAATTAAAGTCAGTAGGATAGCTTGGGTATTTATAATTTACCTATGTTTCTCATGCCTGATAATATTGCTCGAGAGTTAGAATTGTAGGCCCATGATAGCATATTCCTCCTTGAAATATGAAAGGATCATATATGGGGGGTTGGCACTTTGCAAATGCACCTTAGCTTGCCATATACCGATCGACACCGATAAAATAAATATGATATTAAAAAATAGTTTTTTATTGCGAGATTGATTTTGATTGCTAGTATGGTATGATCACATTCGTTTTGTTGAACTTGACTGCTCCATAAATTTGTGAGTGTCTTCTCTGTTGATTATAGAGTAATTGTGAGACGAGAAAAGAAAAAAAAATTACCAGTCATGAGTAAATATGGAAAAACACTGTTTAGTGTTTATCATTTATAATTTTTTAAAATAGTGATTAGTGAAGAAGAGAAAACATATAATGATAAAGTTATAAAAAAATATAATTAAAAAGAACAAAAAAATTGTTGTGGTTTTTAGTGTAATTATAGTTGTAGAGATAGAGTTACTATAGGAAATACTCTAGCGTAAATAATGTTTATAGCTAAAGTAAATAAATTACGAGGAAATTTTCAAACTTTAAAACTTAAAATTAAGACAGAATTACAAATTTTGTCCTTTAAAAAAAGTCAAATTACGGTTCGTGTCCTTTTTTTAGTTTCTTTGCAGGTAATATCCTTTAAACATTTTTTTCCTACACGTTATGTCCTTTACGCTAACTGAGTTAGAAAAACTCAGTTAAATACCCTCACGTGAGACGCATGTGAGGCATTTTTGTCTTTTCGTCAGTACCTGCAAATTTATAACACTTTCCCCTCATTTCTCTCTTCTTTCTCTCTCTAAGCCACCACCATCACCACACCATCACCTGCAAATTACCACCACAAATCTCAGCAACGGTTTCCATTAACACATCCTCCGCATCCTCCGCAACGGTTTCCATTAACCACTCCGGCCAACATACCCTTTTCCGCCGGAGCCACCATCACCACACCTTCACCCCGTCGGAGCCACCATGGTTCTCCGCCGTCTCTTCCGATTCCGGCCACCTTCACTTTTCAATTGCGGCTAACTTAAAAAACTTACACCTTGTCGGAATCAAAAAGTCTTCAACCTCTAGATAATAATGTCCACGGCGACACAACAGTCACCACCACCACCATCGAAGTCAACAGAGTCAACGGCGGCAAACACACTCACCAAACGATACGAAGGACTCGTAATAGTCCGTACAAAGGCAATCAAAGGCAAATGAGCTTGGTTATTATCCGACTGGGTATACGAATCTGAAATCCCCAAAAAGCCCCCCGAGTCAAATACTATCCAAGTCCCAAATCGAGTCATCACTCCGGTTATTATCCGACTGGGTATACGAATCATGTGGGCCCGTCACATTAACAAGTTTGACGCCATGTTCTTCAAGCTTTCATCCGACGGGTGGAAGTCAAAATTGGTCAACTTATCGATCAATTTACCCACCGGAACCAGTGTTTTACGGCGGGCAGTGGTTAATAACGGGTATGTGTTTAATGGAAACCGTTGCTGAGGAGGACGTGTTAATGGAAACCGTTGCTGAGATTTGTGGTGGTGGTAATCCGGGCAGATCTCGAACCACCATTGATTTTCCGTCGAGCTCCGGGTAGATCTCGAACCACCACGAAATTTAACGATTGAGGTTGTGCCTTCAATCTAAGTAGACAACGACGGGAAAGGGGGTTGGTTTGGTGGTGGTCACGGCTGAGATAAGGGGGTTGGTAGTGGTGGTGGTGGTGTAGAGAGAGAAGAAGACGAGAAGAGAAAGAAGATGAGAAGAGAGAGAGAGAGCGTGTGTGTATATTTGAACTACTTCGTTGTAATGACCAAAAAGCCCTCACATGCCATGCACATGTTGTCATTTAACTGAGTTTTTCTAACCCAGTTAGCGTAAAGGACATAACGTGTAGGAAAAAAATGTTTAAAGGACACCGCCTGCAAGGAAACTCAAAAAATGACACGAACCGTAATTTGGCTTTTTTCAAAGGACAAAATTTGTAATTCTGTCAAAAAAAAATGCAAAAATAAAAAAAGTAATAAAACCAAATTTCATATTTATCATCCCGGTTTAAAAAACGTCTTGGTTTAGCTAAATTATATAAATATGTATAATATGTACAAACATGTTTTTTTATACACATATGTACAATTTAAGGTAAATGATAATGTACATATGTGTAAATTACGTAACTAGAGATTAAATAAAGTTATACACATGTGTATAATATGAATGTTTTTTTATGAAACCGGAATGAAATTTAAGAATTTTGGTTTTTTTTTATTTTTTTTATTTTTTTTGGTTTTATAATTTTTTTTAAAGTTTTTTTTTTGTGGCTCAAAATGGTTCTCAAAGTTCTCAATTTTCAAAGGGTTCTTTTAGAATCCTCCCTACATATATATATATATACTAGTTTTTATCCCCCGTATTACGGGGGTTGTTTTTCATTATTCGTTTATAATATTTATATATTTTTTGGATTTTAATTTTATTTATTTTACATAAGTTAATAATATACTTATGATACAAGGGTTTTACAAATAAATAAGATGTTATAACTCGGTTTAAAAGCTATTTGGGTTTGGTGAGACCCATGACCCGTTTTTTTTAACTATAAAATTATTTTTTAATTATAAATAATATATATCTTTTTTTAAATATATCAAATATTATTTTTTTAGTATATCCCTATTTTATATGATTTTCATATCAAATATTTTTTGAGATTAATTTTTAATTTAATGAGATGTTATAACACGTTTAAGGAATATCTGGGTATGGTGAGACCCAAACTCGTGAATTCGGGTCAAATGTATGAGAAACCTCCATTTACAAATACTGCAATTTGGTGGTTTGAGAGAATTTAGGGAGCAACCATAGAACTTTTAAAGGTTTCGTTTATGTATATTATAGATGGATAGATTAATAATCTTTATATATTCAAATGTTCGGTATATGTAGATGTTAATTAATTAAATTTCCAGTCTATTGTAGTGTCAAAGTTTAACACCATAAACATGACCTGTGAACAAAGAAAAATAGATTGATACACATAATAATAAAAACAAAAAAAAACATAAAAGCTAAACTATAAATTAAAATATTTTATAATGAAATTATATGAATTTGCAAGTAATTTATACAACTTTGGTTTTCATAGTTTACATATAACAATTATATCTTGTATATCTTGTTATAACAAAAATTACTAATATATGTTTACATTTAAAGCATTATATAGTTAATATAATATTTATATCTATACTATATATAATACATAAGTAAAGGGCAAATATATTACTTTTTAGTATATCACTACTTTATAGGATATTTATATAATATATTTGATGATATTAGTTTTTAATTTAATGAGATGTTATAACACGTTTAAGAAATATTTGGGTTTAATGAGACTCATACCCGTGAATTCGGGTCAAATGCATGAAAAGTCTCCATTTAAAAGGTAACTCCAAAAAAGAGGGAGCGACCACATCGCGACACATATGATTTTTATGTTTTCGTTTATATATATATATATATATATATATATATATATATATATATATATATATATATATATATATATATATATATGGGAGGGATAATTTGAGAACTTGATGAGTTGTAAGAACAAAAAAGGGGGGGCGACCACATCGCGACACATATGATTTTTATGTTTTCGTTTATATATATATGGGAGGGATAATTTGAGAACTTGATGAGTTGTAAGAACTTTAAGATTTCAATATGGATCACACACTTAATTAAATGAATATAGAACATGTGGCTAAGAATAAATCTGATTAAAAAACTAATCATGAGAAATAATAAAGATTTTTTATTATTACACAAGTTTAAATTTCAGTTACACGTGTGTAATAAATCAATTCGGTGTGTAAAAAAATACTGTAATTTTTTCTACGTTACTTACACTTACGTATTACATATGTGTAAAAAAAATTCAAAAAAATAAATAAAATTGTTACGTTGAGTTCTTAAAACTCAAAGTGGTTCTCAAAAGAAATCAATCATATATATATATACACACACACAATAGTTTTTATCCCCCGTATTACGGGGGTTGTTTTATATTATTTGTTTTTTGAATTTTTATTTTTTTTTATTATATGAAAGTTAATAATATACTTATGGTTTGATGATAAATTGTTTCACAAATATATGAGATGTTATAACCCGGTTTAAAAGCTATATGAGTTTGATGAGACCCAAGACCCGTTTATTTTTAATACTATAAAATTGGCTTTTTAATTATAAATTATATATATTATTTTTTAAATAAATCATATATTAATTTTCAGTATATCCATACTTTATAGGATTTTTATATTAAATATGTGGTGAGATTACTCTTTAATTTAATGAGATGTTAAAACCCGTTTAAGAAATATCTGGGTTTGATAAGACCCATACCCGTAAATCCGGGTCAAATGCATGAAAAGCCTCCATTTAAAAATTAAGCAAATCTAGTTACTCCAAAAAAGGGGAGCGACCACATCGCGACACGTAGGATTTTTATGTTTTCGTTTATATCTATACTATATATAAAGCATAAGTGAAGAACCTCTTAATTTTTAAGAGCTATCAAACTTATTGTTTTTAGTGCAAACTATAATGCATTAGATTAGGATATTTTAGGGGTGTCTTTTCACAAATTTGTCTTTTAGCAAAACAAAATCATCTTACGGTTTATTTTTAGGGTATGTTTGGCAAAACTAGCTGGTAGCTGTAACTGGAAGCTGCTAGTTGGTGGCTGAAAGCTGGTGGCTGTTAGCTGTAGCCTTTTAGAAATATTCAGGTGTTTGGTAGAGTAGCTGGAGCTTTTAATAAAACTAGCTGGGTGCTCACGTGGTGCATCGTTCTAATCTGAAACCTATTCTGACTTGACCCCTTTCGACTCAAAATTGTACCAACGTGAATTGAACTAAATTAACCCTTTTTGCATTGACTCGTTTTGACCCTAATTTGGTCTTACACATGACCCGGGCTTTCCTGACTCGACTTGTTGCCGATCCTGACCAATAATCACATAATATGCTAATTTTTTAAAGTTATAGAAGTATAACAATATGATATTCAAATTAAAGAGAATAAAATGCTCGTTTTTATGATGTAATTTTTTAAAAAAATAGTAACGTGTGAAAAAATTATGGCATTTTAAAAGTCATGGGAGTAGTTGGTTTTGAATAAGGGTTAAATATGTAATTATTATATGAATTAACAAAAGGTGTTGGAAGTTCAAGTAACAAAATTGTAAAATATTAAATACCAACTACTAGTTGGAGCTTTTAGCTTCAAGTTTCTATCCTAGAACCTTAAAGCTACTCTAACAAAACAAGACTTTTCAATAAATATGAGTTTTTTCTTAAAATCTTGTATCTCAAAGCTCCTAAAAGCTTCTAAAAGCTTCTTGCCAAACATACCCTTAATATATTAAAAAATAATTACAAGTTTGGTCCTTTAACTTTATTCACATTTTATTTATATAATAGTTACATATATACCGCTTATTTTAAACCAACTACCCCGACGACGTTTAACATTTATAATTTTTTCACACGCTAATATTTTTTAGAAACATTATACCATAAAAACGAGTATTTTATTCTCTTTAATTTGAGTATATGGTATTGCTATACTTTTTTCATTTAAAAAACTAATGTGTTACTTGATTACCATTAAATACCGGAAAACGAATCGGGCGGGTTAGGCCCTTCGGGTCATGGGTTTAAAAGGTTAAGGTTGGAATGAGTCGATACAAAAAGATTAATTTGGTTTGGGTCGGGACGAGTTTGGGTTGAAAGGGGGTCAAGTCATAACGAATTTCCGTTAGAACATTGACAAGCGGAACGGGTTGCTGGTCAAGACGAGTTCAATGTAGTGTTACGTGCGAACCAACACCTGACTAAGCGTGCACAGTCGTTATGTGACGTGCTTACTAACACCGGTTAAGATTCAAATGCCGCAATACGAGCATACTATCGTCGGGTTGCGCGAATACTATTGTGAAGTCACGCACATACAGAAATAGTAACACTAGTTACGCGTCCGATGTCATGTTTGCGTGCATACCCGTCGCATCGTGCGGGCACACAACTAGTATATTATACATAGATACATTAAAGAAATCATAAACACAATATAATAGGTGAATAACGAGAAGCACAAAATAAATTATACTAATAAAGATTTCCGAACAAAAAAAGGAAACGAGAAAAAAACTTATATAATAACTAAAAAAACGAGCTGAGAAAATATAAATATGAACGTTCTTATTTAGTTTTTTACAATATATTATTTTAGTTTTATTTTAATAGATTCTAATTTCTAACAAAATAAACGTTGATCAAACAACCACTCAAAAGTTGTTTTAAGATCGACACAATTAAACCTGTTAACTAAAAAATATACTATATTTTTTATTAATTGTTACATAAAAACATATAGATATAAGATATAAAGTAATTAAACAAGTCATATTCATAATTAATACTGAAGAGGTAGGTCCCATCAAAGCCCAGTTGGACCCGCAAGACTCACCTTGAAGAGAGACGTCTGCGCAGAAACCAACTGGATCCGCAGGACCCACCATGCTCAGAGACGTGACGTCCTTACGCGCAGTACACAAGCTGTTCCCGCAGGAAATGCCTCCCAATGGTGAAGTACTCCGCCTGTTCCCGCAGCTGCGGATATAAGCCATCAGGGAAGGCCACCCGCGCAGCAAGGCTACACGCACAAGGCACTTAGCTCTCAATGATTCAGTAGTCACCTGAAGGAATGAGCAAAGCCGGGAACAATCCCGCACAAAGGCGGGAGGGGGAATACTCCCGCCCAAATAAGCCAGTCCGTACGATACTGGAGGATCTTTTGTACTGTACCTGACGAGGTATGGGCAAAAGATCTGACCAGAGATACGATAGCTCATTGACAACAGTATGGCGAGCAGCATGCTCTTGTACTGTATGTCGCTATTAGCCGCTGCCTACTCACCAACTCCTGTCATACCACGTGCATAGCCGGCAGTTGGTGGAAAAGGAATAGTACACAGCAGGCCCGGTCACTGTCAGCCGCTGCCTACCCACCAACTACCAGCATGGCACGTGCGTAGGCCACAGTTGGTAGAACAGGAATACTATTCAGCCGGCTATACCTTCTTGGAAACCTACATTCGGCTATAAATACCCCAAATGGTATGATCATCTGATCTCATCTTGTATCTTATATCTTATACCTGATATCTGCTCTAGCAATCTCTTAATATACACTTATATTCAAGAGCAATCTAGTCTGATTCTCACGCCGGAGGGTGGTCACAAGGAGGAACCCCCCCTTTCTCAGTGACGAGCTCACGGTGTCTGTTTTGCAGGTTCAGAAGAACCATCTTTGCCGGACCTAACCCCTCGTGGGAAACATCTATTTAACCCCCAGGTTATCCGTAATCTGCCCGGGGTCGACTAGTGTTTCTTCATTGGCGCCATCCGTGCATAAAAGCTAGAACTTCATTTCTTTTCAGTTTTTTCGAACTTCTGGGAAGATGGTTAAAGAAATTCCGGTAACCACAACCCCAGCTACTGGGGAGGATACCGGCTACACAGTTTTTACAAACACTACCCCGGTTACCCAAGCCGGGGCAAGTGCAGTAAATTTTACGAACACTACCCCAGTTACCCAAGCTGGGGCAAGTGCAGTAAATAATCGCTCACTGGGATTCACCGATACCCAGTTAGAGAGACAACGAACGAGGCTCCCCCGCCAAACACTCGATGAAGTTAAAGCATGGGCGGAAGCACGTCAAAAAGAATTCCAAGCTAAGTTGGATGAACGCTTACGTTCATACCAACAGCCTGAGGAATTCGAAGAATACTTGGACGAAGATTCGGAGGAATCCGATAGTGACGCAAACCCTCGTCATCGGGCGAAAGGGAAGCGTAAGGAAACAGACTCCCAACCGAGAAGGCGTTTTGAAGAAACCTTCAAACCAAAAAACGCGGGTGGAAACCCACGTGACTTCTCCAAAACATTTAGACCAACTGTTGCAAATGCGGGAACGTCCAAATTTGCAAGGGACATTGCGGAAGCAATTGCCCCAAAAAGTGCCAAACAAATGTCCAACATAGGCACATATGATGGTATATCTGACCCAGACGATCATTTGAACAGATTCATAGCGGGGGCAACCGTCAGCAATTGGACGGAACCCACGTGGTGTTACATGTTCCAAATGACGCTTGTTGGGGCAACCAGAGCGTGGTTCGACCGTCTACCGGTCCACCACATCTACGATTGGGCAGACTTCCAGCAAAAGTTCAGCCAACACTTCAGCCAGCAAAGAAAGTATACCGAGGAGCAATGGACAATCCTCAATTGCATTCGAGAAAAAGATGAATCTTTGCCAGACTTCATCACTCGCTTCAACTCAAAGAAGCTAAGTCTGGGTAATATTAGCGAAGATCTTGTTCGCGCTGCTTTTATCCAGGGCTGCGAACGACCCAGAGCTTATCCGCACCTTAACGGGTAAAGATGGCATGCCATCCACATGGGATGCCATCATGACCGCAGCTAAACGCTTTGCGGAAACGGAGAAGCAACAGGGTAGAGATCTCCCCCAGAGCACAAACCTCTACACCCAGAAAACAAGAGAAGACAATGTCCTTACCGCCCGACTAAACAAAAAGCGGAAGCTAGGCATTTGGCAGTCAAGGGTAAACTTTGACACCTCATCCGGCTTGCAACATCGGTTGGGCGGAAGGGATAACGTACAGTCAAACCAGAATTCCAGATGGACGCCACTCACCAAAAGCGTCACAGAGATATTCGCCACCGAGGAGCTCCCATGGCCAAAGGCTCCAATAATCCGACATCGTCACAATGCTGATCGGAGCAAATACTGTGATTTTCACAGGACAAAAGGCCACAACACTGAAGAATGCACAGACGTAAAGGACATGGTCGAAGCATTTGTCAAAGATGGGACGCTCGCGCACCTCGTGGCGGAATGAACGCTGAGCAGGCTGATGCGTGTAGAACCCCAGTTGGGGAAAACACGAATAAAATTGTAGCTTCAATGTTGGAGACTACATACTGCATAAACAACGAGATCCCGACCCAGGTGCATATCGGCTCGATGGTACTCCCATCCCAACAACATGGAAGGGAGCTCAATTACACAGTTTGCATGTAGATCAATTTCAAATTTGTAAAGGCCCAGAGCCACTTCTAATGGAAATGATTCTCCTTATCACATTGACGCTGATGATTTTACATTTATACTTTATGAACTTTCCACACGGATATGCCGGTATTCACCGCATACATAAGTGTGAAAGTCGTTGCGTGGGGAAGGTGGCAAAACCCGCATAAACCCAAAAAACAACAAACCTTCACGCATGTCAGTTAAAGGTAAAGATCAATCCCACTAAATGAAAGTGCCGGTCTACCCGCACGAATCATGATAGAGGAAACTGAACACTAACCTATAAACAACCACGCGTTGAACGGTTTATTCAACACTGATGCCGGTATTCACCGCATAATTACGTGAAAAGTCGTTGCGTGGGGAAGGCGGCAAAACCCGCATAAACCCAAAAAACGGCAAACCTTCACGCAGGTCAGTCATAGGTAAACGTTGGTCATCCCACTAAATGAAAGTGCCGGTCCTAACCGCACAAATCATGGTAGAGGAAACCGAACCTATTGACAACCGCGCGTCGAATGGTTAACTTATTCAAAAAACTTAAGAATTTCTAACAGAAGGATGAGGAAAACCTCCACGCAGGTCAGATATAGGTAAAGTTTAGCCATCCTACCAAGTGCAAGTGACGGTCCTACCCGCACAATCACGAAGGAGGAAGCAAAACTTCAACCTATTATCTACCACGTTCAAAGGTTACTTATTCTAAACACTTAGAAAATTTCTAACAAAAAGATGAGGAAAACCTCCACGCAGGTCAGATATAGGTAAAGTTTAGCCATCCTACCAAGTGTAAGTGACGGTCCTACCCGCACAATCACGAAGGAGGAAGCAAAACTTCAACCTATTATCAACCACGTTCAAAGGTTAACTTATTCTAAACACTTGGAAAATTACTAATTTAAACTGAAGTATGCATGAGCAAGTCATAACGTTTATAAAGCAAGTCATCCAGTGAAAGAAGCGGTCTTACTCGCACAAAGATTTATATTTCATAATAATTCATTACAAGAGTGGCCGGGTAACTACCCGCCTACAAGAATATAAATCTATACAAGCTAAACCTATCCTAACAGTGGGAAGGGATCTTCAGGATCAGGCTTCAGGGCCACTTCCACTTGGACCCGCACCATCAGTAGAACGTGACGGTTCAAGGAAAGCTTTAAGGATAGCTAGCCCATCATCAGCAACAGCAGCTTCGTTCACCTTCTCCACCACTGGATGCAGGAAGGCGGCATACTGATTCACTGCTTGGTCGTATACAGCTTCAGTATCAACGTCATATAAAGGGAAGTTAGAAGGCGGGATGCCTTTCTCAACAAACCCTAGACCAAGCAGGAAGCCGGCCTTTTCCCCATCCTCGTGAGAAGCGTTGAGGGCTGCGCTCATAGCATCGTCGTAAGACGTATCCGCGAAGACCCGATGCACAACCTACAAGAAAAAACAAGTATCAAAACCTTTTCTGTTTATAAAGAAAAGCGTAAAGACATAATGAAATTAAACATACCTGAGACAACGCTTCTCGAAGAAGCCATTCCTTGGCAACCAGAGCCTCCTGGAGGGCAGCTTGAGCTTCGTTACGGGCGCGTTCGGCTTCACTTTTGTTAAGGTTGGAAAGCAACACTTCTTTAGCCGCAGCCTCTTCGACGCCCTTTAGCTTCCGCTCTGTGTGGTCAAGCACCCCCCTCTGGTCCAAGATCTCTTGGAGCTTTTTGGCGTCTTCCATCGCCAAGGCATCATGAGCCTGCTGGAGAGCCTTTAATTTGGCTTTAAGCTCCTCATTCTCCACGCGTAGAGGCTCAGCAACAGCTTCAGCCTTGGTGGCCCTCTCGGTTGCGTTCCGTGCAGTTTCCTTAGCCAGCCGAAGCTGTTCGTTAACAGCTTGGGCAGCCTTGGAACGGGCCTCGAGCCGGGCCTGAACTTCAACTTCAAGGGCCTTAAACGCCTTCTCCTTCTCCGCAGCAGCGGCGGAGAGCCTACTATTCTCCTCCTGGACAGCCCGCGCCTGAGCTACTTCTTGGATACGAGCTGCTTTTAACTTGTCGTTTTCACGACAAAGCAGCTCGACGCGCGGCTGCATCCGGGCCAGGAGAACCCGAAGCTCATTGGTTAGCCTACCCTCCTGGTAGCTAGCCATGGCTTCCCCCAACGCACCACTGGGAGCTGCGTGACGAGCCCAGTCCACGCACTCCACAGGTGTGCGAAGGGTTGTTCCTCGGCGGATGTTCCATCGTGGAACATACACTTCATTGGAATCCGACACAGCAAAAAACAAAAAGCAGTTAGGAAAAGATGATATATATAAAAAAAAAAAAGGCCAAAAGAACCCTACGCACCTGTAGGGTCAACAACAGGCCGATAGCCGCCAAACCCATCACCTGAACCCAAGGGAAATCCGTCCAAGAGATCAGGTAGATGGGAAGGAGGCAGAGGTTGGCGAGAAGCCCCATGCATACCTGAAGGATCGGCCGTCGTTGCCGATGACGGAGGAGGCATGGTGAAGGCCGCCGCGGTAGTAGAAACCAACGGAGGTGAACTCACCGTAGGTGAACTCACAACCGTGGTCGCCGCTGCGGAATCCGCAGAAAAAGTAACCGCCGTCTCTGTGAAAGATGCGGTAAATATGGCACTGACAGCCGGCGGTGATATCACAGTTGGAACAGTTGGCTCAACTGGGTGAGCAACTGAACCAACTGAAACAGGCGCAGCCGCCTGAGTCGTCGCCTCAGGTAGGCTGACCAAGCCTACCGTCACGGGTCCGGAGGTACTCCTCCCCGCTCCACCCTGGAATGCGGTAGCATCCACGCCTGCACAAGGAAGATAAGTATTAATGATGGAAAGCTATGAAGTTAAAAATAAAGGAAGTTTGTACTTGCGGGTTTTCTTGAGCCTAAAAGTGCGGACAGGCGGGGACGAACCCGATGGAGCCGGCCTCTTTGCGCCGCTCACCGTCGTCATCCTGGGCTCTCCGGAGGTGACAGTCGTCGCAGCCTCCGGAGCAGTGGTCTTATCACCACCAGGGTTCCCCGCCACCTCCTCGCTCTCGGTCTCTGAATCAGACCGAGGCACCGGATCGGCAGTGGAGGCTACCTTCGCCTTCCCCTTCCCGCCGGCAGCCTTCTTCTTCCGCACCAACGGAGGACCATCTGCGGATTCCTCATCAGAGCACAAGATTAGAGGAATTCCAGCAGAGGTTTCAACATTGAGGGTTCGAGGGTTGAATAACGCCTTACCTGGCCGCCTGGCGCTCAGGATCTCGTGGCCTGGCGGGTAGACCTCCACGAACCGATCCGCCGTCTGTTCAAGGATGGGCAACTCGTTCTCATCTAGAGCACGAGTACCCATCCGAGCGGGACTATCAGCCTCCCACGGATACAGGAACGACTGCAAGTCGTTCCCCTCTGAAATAAAAGAAAAACATTTAGAAGACAAACCTATATAAACAAGGAAGACAGAGCATACCGTAAGGGACAGAGTTCAAACCGTATTCGAGGAGGATGGGAACCTGTGACGCCTCCTTCCACACCCGGCTCATACCAAGCATCACCATCCCAGACTCCGCAAAGCGGTACACCGGAGTCTGGATCCGGGAGATCTTGGCGAACCATTCCGCCTCCTGGTAGTTTGGGGCGTGAAGGGCGGGGAGCGCTATCCCATTCTTGAACGTCATCGCTATCGGGATGACGCGAGCGGAGATATAAAAAACTCCCTCTTCCACGACCGAAGACTGCGCTCGGTTGCGCAGATCTTCAGCCCCTTGATCCGGTTGACCAAGGTGTACAACCCCTGGATGCACCTCCAAGAATAGAAGGTCATCAACCGATCAACGTGGGGCTCCACACCCAGAACGAGGCACACCCACTCGAAGTGGCGGATCTTGGCGATCGCCATCGGGTGTACCTCCGTCAGGTGCACACCGTGCCTCTCCAAGACACGGTATACAAACTTCGTCAATGGGAACCTGAGATTCCCATAAACGAAGAATGCAGCGTACACCCCTATCTTGCCCTTCGGGGCATCATACACCGTCTGGTGTGGCTCCGGAAACTCAGGCTCGAACGGCTCGAGCATGAACTTCCGGACCACGTACCGATAAAGCTCGGCAGGAAGAGCGCACTGGCACTCGCCAGCAGTGCTCTTGTCGTCCCTATCAGAAGTGGACGACGGGTTCTCGGCGTACACCACAGCCTCCTCGGCTGTAGCCTCAAGATCGTGAGAAGACATCTTGCAAGTATGAGAAAACGATTTCAAGAGAATGCTCGACTGAAAAGGTGAGTATTCGCCGGAAATCGTCTTGAAGATGAAGAGAAAAGTGAAGGTGTGAATTACAAAGGACCCTCTCCCCCTTTATATACTCATCGCAATTAATGCGATGAATTTAATGCGGAAGAGAGAGAAATCGCAGGTGCAATGAAACTATGACACGTGGCAAAAAGCAAGCTGGCAACAGCTGTTGAAAGGACGCACCATTAATTTCTCGGCCACGCGCCCGAAAAATCGCGCCCACGCGCCTAAAAAAGCGTCTGGAATGACCATGTACTGTCACGTCACCATAACTTCCTGCACGTCCTGACACAGGCAGAAGAAACCGTCGCACGACGTTTCAGAAGTTTGGACTGTTCTTATCCTTTCACCAACTCTTCGAATTTCAAAATTTCAAAAAGATTCAAAAGTTAGCGCGAATATACCCCTTACCTTGGCAACCAAGTAACTATAAGACAGGTGCGAGTACAGTGTTAAGGCAAAACCCTTCACATACTTAGCACCTGCAGGGAATTGAAGCCAATAATACCTCGGCAACCAAGTAACCATAAGACGGGTGCGGGTACAGTATCAAGGCAAAACCCTTCACATACTGAGCACCCGCAGGGAATTGACGCCAGGAATACCTTGGAAGTAAAGTAACCGTAAGACGAGTGCGGGTACAGTGTCAAGGCAAAACCCTTCACATACCTAGCGCTCCGCAGGGAATTGAAACCAAGAAGGATCTTCTGGGCAATGCTTGAGGAAACGGAAATAACATCCCCGCATAGCGGGACCGTCGAGAACTACATTTTTTGAAGCTCCAAGATGGAATTGGTGGTTATAACATAATTGATCACTATGTTCAAAACTACCAAAACCTCATGGAGAATCTACACAAGTGGGACTCAACGCTCCTGACTTGCGAAGAGGTTACAGACCTACCCGCATCATACCCAAAGATCAAGCAGGAAAGTCAGGAATTTCTGCAAGTGACATTAGGACTTCCGCAGGAAGAATCCCCATGGAAAACCTTAAAAACTAAACCCTTTTCAAAACCCTTTGCTTAAGTCCAAAAGTTCACCTCACTTTATTAAACATTCATGAGAAGAACATTGGACTGGGGGGACTTGAAGAGGTAGGTCCCAGCAAAGCCCAGTTGGACCCGCAGGACTCACCTTGAAGAGAGACGTCTGCGCAGAAACCAACTGGATCCGCAGGACCCACCATGCTCAGAGACGTGACGTCCTTACGCGCAGTACGCAAGCTGTTCCAGCAGGAAATGCCTCCAATGGTGAAGTACTCCGCCTGTTCCCGCAGCTGCGGATACAAGCCATCAGGGAAGGCCACCCGCGCAGCAAGGCTACACGCACAAGGCACTTAGCTCTCAATGATTCAGTAGTCACCTGAAGGAATGAGCAAAGCCGGGAACAATCCCGCACAAAGGCGGGAGGGGGAATACTCCCGCCCAAATAAGCCAGTCCGTACGATACTGGAGGATCTTTTGTACTGTACCTGACGAGGTATGGGCAAAAGATCTGACCAGAGATACGACAGCTCATTGACAACAGTATGGCGAGCAGCATGCTCTTGTACTGTATGTCGCTATTAGCCGCTGCCTACTCACCAACTCCTGTCATACCACGTGCATAGCCGGCAGTTGGTGGAAAAGGAATAGTACACAGCAGGCCCGGTCACTGTCAGCCGCTGCCTACCCACCAACTACCAGCATGGCACGTGCGTAGGCCACAGTTGGTAGAACATGAATACTATTCAGCCGGCTATACCTTCTTGGAAACCTACCTTCGGCTATAAATACCCCAAATGGTATGATCATCTGATCTCATCTTGTATCTTATATCTTATACCTGATATCTGCTCTAGCAATCTCTTAATATACACTTATATTCAAGAGCAATCTAGTCTGATTCTCACTCCGGAGGGTGGTCACAAGGAGGAACCCCCCCTTTCTCAGTGACGAGCTCACGGTGTCTGTTTTGCAGGTTCAGAAGAACCATCTTTGCCGGACCTAACCCCTCGTGGGAAACATCTATTTAACCCCCAGGTTATCCGTAATCTGCCCGGGGTCGACTAGTGTTTCTTCAAATACTTATGCTAAACTCGTTGTCTCTAACCGGTTTAACACGATAAACACCTGTTTTTTCAACCATACATTTTCCTTCACTCCCTTATTTTATTTTTCTCATTTTTTACCATCGTTGAAATCAAACGTTCAATGTACATGACTTTCTTGAGATTCACATTACTTGAGTAACAGGAGGTAAAGAGATAAATGGAAATAGGACCCATGAGCGGATATCTTTCCATTTACGGGACGACAACACCCCCACGATTTCTATCAGCATTTTTGTTTGCACTTTAATATTCTTTTTAAACTTATAAAAACACAGTTGCTTCCCATGTTATAAGTAGAGTAAGTTTGGTTTTGTAAGCAGAAAACAATTGAGTCAAGCTCTTATCTTGTTCAATCAAAATCCTCCCTTAATTTCTTGGCTATTGAAACTAACCGATAGATCGACGTCATGGATCATAATATAAAGATACCTCTACTAACACAAGATGGTGATGATGGTGGTGTGTTTAAGGAAGTAAAGAAACAGTTATGGCTTGCAGGACCTCTCATATGTGTTGCACTTCTTCAATACTCCTTGCAACTTGTTTCAATTATGTTTGTTGGTCATCTTGGAGAGTTATCTCTCTCTGGTGCTTCCATGGCTACCTCTTTTGCTACAGTCACTGCTTTCAGTTTATTTGTATGCACTTAACTAACTCATGCTAATTACATAAACAAAGTTTTTAAACTTTATCATCATTAAACTGTATTATTATTTGTTAATTCTATCAGATGGGCATGGCAAGTGCTTTAGATACACTATGTGGACAATCATATGGAGCAAAACAGTATCATATGTTAGGCATATATATGCAAAGAGCAATGGTTATTCTTATGGTTGTTAGTATTCCTCTAGCAGTCATCTGGTTGAACACCGCTTCGATCCTTAAATTCGTGGGTCAAGCCCCTGACATAGCCGAAGAGGCTGGGGTCTACGCTCGCTTCATGCTCCCTAGTCTTTTTGCCTATGGTCTTCTTCAATGTCTTGTTAGATTCTTGCAAACACAAAACATTGTGTTTGTGATGATGCTGAGTTCCGGGACCGCCACTTTGATTCATGTACTTGTGTGTTGGATTTTGGTGTTTAAGCTTGAGCTTGGAAGCAAAGGGGCCGCGCTGGCGAATTCGATATCATATTGGAATAATGTGATTTTGTTGGCACTATATGTCAAGTTTTCATCCGCTTGTAAGAAAACATGGACAGGATTCTCTAGAGAAGCTTTTCATGATATTCTTGCTTTTATTAAGCTAGCAATACCTTCAGCTGTTATGGTATGGTAAGATTTCCCTTTCCATGCGTACCCAAGTTTAAACTTATGCATTTCAGTATAGGGTTGCAAAAATATTTTGAGTTAATGGGGACTGATTGTATTTAGTCAAGATAAAATGTTCTCGCTAGATTAGTTGATCGAGGTGTCAATAGTGACCAATCGACGAGCTTTTTACACCTGGCAACTGGCCGAGCTAGGTAAAAATTGGATTAGATCAAATAGGGGGCAAAGTTTTGGTTGGGTCTAAAACTGGATAGGGTCAAAGAAAATAGCGAATGAGAATAAAAGTACATAAAAGAGTTTAATTAGCAAAAAAAAAAAAAAAAAAAAAAAAAAATCTATCTAGTGATTAATTAGCTAGTTATATTAAGATTCATGTCCTCCCTCCAGTTTATTTAAATCTCAAGTTAAACTAAAAGGTTTAAGAAAAAAAATCTTATCTTCCATTATATTAAACTAAACCAAAGAGTATACATTTAAGATACTTATCCTTTTGACCACAATATTGCTGCATGAACAAGCTATATATATAGTTATTTTCGTTATATCGTGTAACTTGAATGCGACTCGTGTAACCTGCTTATCTACAAAGGTAAACCGAAATGTCTCCTAAATTCCAAGTGATTAAAATTTATTTATGCAGTTTGGAGATGTGGTCATTTGAGATGATTGTTCTGCTTTCTGGCCTTCTTCCAAATCCTAAGTTGGAAACATCGGTGCTTTCCATATGGTAAATTGACTATCTAATCATATATAACATTAACTTATAACTATTGTTATAAATTAAATGGATTATAACATATGGGTAAAGCTAAAATACAAAGGACAACAAAAATGAGAAGGGTGAGAAAGAATCAAGTTCATTGATCTTAGATTTGAATGGTTGAGATTAATTTAATATATAAAAATTGATGAAAATGTCATGAAGATAATAACCCATCTTTGTTGACTTTCTCTCTCCACATGCAAGGCACATGTCAATTCCCCCATCATATAAAAATGACCATAACTTTTTCATACGACATTATTTTTTTAAAAAAAATCACCATAATAATAAGCATTTTTTTATCTTTAATATGAGTATCATATTGCTATATAAAAATTTTAAAAAAATTAATGGGTTTTCTTAATTGTGTTTTTTTGTTGTTCATTGTGTCATTGTGTAATATGTTGTTTCCATTGTGTTTTACGTTTCAAGTCATTGTGTTATACGTATTCACCATTGTGTCTTACGTTTTAGGTCATTGTGTTATACGTATTCACCATTGTGTCTTACGTTTTAGGTCATTGTGTTATACGTATTCACCATTGTGTTTTACGTTTCAAGTTAATGTGCAACATGTATTAAGCATTGTGTTTTATGTATTAGATAAAAAGACACAATGGTGTGCGAAAAGACACAATGACAAAAAAAGACACAATGATAAGCGAAAAGACACAATGGTGTGCGAAAGACACAATGACGAAAAAAGACACAATAATAAGCGAAAAGACACAATGGTGTGCGAAAAGACACAATTACGATAAAAGACACAATTGTGTGCGAAAAAAGACACAATGACGAAAAAGACACAATGATAAGCGAAAAGACACAATGGTGTGCGAAAAGACATAATGACGAAAAAAGACACAATGATAAGCGAAAAGATACAATGGTGTGCGAAAAGACACAATGACGAAAAAAGACACAATGATAAGCGAAAAGACACAATGGTGTGAGAAAAGACACAATGACGAAAAAAGACGCAATGGTGTGCGAAAAGACACAATGGTGTGCGAAAAAAGACACAATGATAAGCAAAAAGACATAATGACGAAAAAATATACAATGGTGTGCGAAAAGACACAATGATGTGCGAAAAGACTCAATGACGAAAAAAGACACAATGATAAGCGAAAAGACACAATGGTGTGCGAAAAGACACAATGACGTGATTTTTGTTTTAAATTTTATATAACAAAAATCATACTCATATTAAAGATAAAAAAACGCTTGTTATTATGATGATATTTTTTTAAAAAAAATGTCATACGAAAAAGTTATAAACGCTCTAAAATGTTGGGGGTATTAACATGTGCCTTGCATGTGGAGAGAGAAAATGTGTACAATTACCTCTATACCCTTTTTCTTTTGGTCCCACTTGACACATGTCAATTATTTATGGCTTCTCACACTTCTCATTTTTGTTACCCTTTATAGAATAACTTGACCATATAACATATATACTAGTTTATGCTTATATAACAGGAAGGTTTCTTTCAAACCTTATATATTGTACAATAACATGTCTAATCCTATGCTTCACCAGCCTTAATACTACAGCATTTATGTGGATGATCCCTTTTGGACTAAGTGGTGCTGTCGTGTATGTTGTACATGATTACTCTTTTAAACAACATTTGTCACTGAGCCAATTTTTAGATCATGTGTTAAAATTTTAAGTATTCTGTAATGATTTTCGCAGCACACGGGTCTCAAACGAGTTGGGAGCTGGACATCCACGCACCGCGCGGTTATCTGTCATGGTTGTGCTAGTTGTGGTCGTTATTTTAGGAATTTTGACAGGATCAGTTTTAATGTTGATTCGTAATATTTGGGGATACACGTTTAGCAATGAAGCTGAAGTTGTGGAATATGTAGCCGTCATGACACCAATTCTTGCAACATCAAACTTCATGGACGGTATCATGACTGTTCTTTCAGGTTTTGTACGAGGATGTGGTTCCCAGAAGATTGGTGCATACATTAACCTTGGCTCATACTACCTTATAGGCATACCTTTAGCCGTTTTACTGGCCTTTGTATTGCATGTTGGAGGAAGGGTATGGTTATATATATATATATATATATATACATATTCTTTTTAATATTAAATTTGATTTCGGATTTTAACATCATGGGTCATGGTATAGATACCCCACCCCATCTGATTTAACACAATCAGGCGGCCATCCATAAAGTCAAACTTCAAAAGTTATTGATCAAAAAGGTCATTTGCATAATATCCATATGGACGTTCTAACCACAGGCGGGCAAACATTGACAGTTATTGGCTGGAACTGCTAGTTAACCAATATCTGGACCACATGGTCTAACTTTTAATTTTTAAATTTTTAAAACGACTCTTCGATCTCTATAGGGGACACGGTATGAGATGAGATGTCATATGGTGTGTGTATAGATGGCCCCACCATTTTACCAACGGCGAAAAGTATACATACTAACCTTGAGTTATAATATCGATGATTCAGGGATTATGGTTTGGGATTATCACGGCATTGATGGTCCAAGTGATCTCGTTGTTGATCGTTACTATACGTACAAATTGGGATGCTGAGGTAACACTTTTTAGCTGATTTGGTTTGTCCATTTTTATTAGTCATAATGTTCACCTATAGGCTCTAACTCATTTCCAATTTTAATTAATGAGCAATGTAACGTGCATATTTGATTGTTAGTTGTTTTATTGTGGATATGTAGGCTAGGAAGGCAGGGGAAAGGGTTTACGAGACTGCATTACCCATAGAAATTGTATCGTAATGGTAAAGTGTTCAAAGATTTGGAGTTGGAGGTCATTGAATGGAGAAGAATTTTAAGACATGATTACATTTCATACATACATAGGGAAACGATGAAATAAAAAGTCTATTTTGCCTAAGTTGCCTACTTGCCTAAAACTAATTTATGTATATTATCGATAAATAGCTCAAATGAACTCCGATTGAACTCATTTCAACGGAGTTGGAATAGAGTTATCAAACTTTATCGTAAAATAAAAACTTATAAAGCGGATTAGATGTTTTATTTTCTATTTCTATTTCACTGGCTTATAGATGGTTATAAGGTCTTTCGGTGTTCATAACTATGTTGATTTGAAGACTCAGTTGTGTTGTTTTGCCTCATTAGAAAGAAAAGTGCATTTAGTACACTTCATTTTACCCTTTTATTGTGTGTATTTTTTTTTGTTTTGACTATTTTAAGCTGATTTAGAGTGTATACACGAGTTCGGTTAAGGCAAAGTAATCACACTTTAGAATTTCTTCTTGCATCACACTTAAGAAATTAAACCGACTTAATTCCAGCTCTTCTCTAATTGGCTAATCCTAGAGGTGGAAATTTATACACGGGACACGAATACACGACACGTACCTACATGACTTTAGCAGGTAAGGCGTTAACATGTTTCGTGTACTAAAAAGGTAGACACGAATTTACCTATTAATTTTCGTGTCTAAACAGGTAATATACATGTTTACATGTTAAGTACATGGTTAGATTTTTTATAACTATATATATATATATATATATATATATATATATATATATGTAAGTCCCGAATCTGGATCACTACAATTATGATATCAATATAAAAGTATAGGTGCGGAATACCTATACTTGGTGATTCAAGAACACGATATAGCAACAAAAGTAACACGGAATTGCTTCAAAACACACGTATATTATTGAATACGTCGGGTGCTTAAGCACTTACAATACTTGATCACAAAACTAAGAATGAACAACCTTTACCCTACACATGACAACATCTATATATAGGGACATCACCAACTGGCCGGCCCAATCCAACAAAAGCCCACCGAGAACACAAAGGTGTTCTCGGTTTACATACATACCAAGCCCAAGCCCAAAATAAACCAAACTATATACAAACTAAGCTCAAACCATAAAACAAGGCTCAACATTCCCCCCTTGGTTTGTAGCTTAGTCTTCTAATCTTGCTCCATGTAATCAACATCAGCATCCTTCAAAGCACCTGCCCAGAACTTGCAGCGAATAATAGTGGCTACCATACTTGTGAATTCTTTAGCAGCCGTTTCGAAAATCAGGTCAGCAACTATCTGAAAATTACTAAGTGTGTGGATGTCTCTTTCTCCCAGCTTTAATAAGTCTCTTGGTTCAACAAATCGGTACTGACCCTTTCCCTTCTCCAGCTTAATAACGACAGTGGCAGAAACACTATCATATATCCAGAATTTCATGTTATCCAAGGTGCCATCTGGAATCTGGTCAGGAACAGGAATGTGAGTGGCTTTGTTTGTTGCAGGCCACATGACGTCAACCATAGTTTTTCCAGTCCTCGGATCTTGAACCCCCGTTGCTTTCTTTAGGAAGGATTCGACAATCTTCATATTCGGGAAACCTCGATCAACTTGTCTTCTCAGAAATTCCCAGTCATTAGTTGGATTGGTGAATGGAGAATTGATTAAATCAGTTAAATCCACTTTAGTCCAGGAACCAAAATCTTTCATCTTCTTATAGTATTCGGTGACTCCCGACTTTCTCTTCACCCACCACATGTTTTTATCCGCATCAAAGGCCCACGATAAACTCCCGATCGATCACCATATTTACTATTAAAACCCTTTTGAAATTCAATAACAAACCTGTCTGGATGATCTGACGATTCCACATTCTGATTGGAGTTTTTCATTACCAGCACCTTTTTCTTTCCCTTTTCAAGGAGATTCTTCTTAATTCTGTCAAATTTTTCCCTGGAGACAAGGGGAGCATATAAATATTGTTGCAGGGATTCCGAGTCATCGATGTTTTCATCAGGACGAACAGTAGAACTACCACCTTGACTCACATTTGGTACTTTAGAAGCTACGTCATCACTGCCTTTAAATTCATCTCCAAACTTTTGAAAGAGCTTTTGTTGGATGTCAAGATATAGTGCAGTTAATTCTCCCATGTTGGACTGTAGTTCTTTGATCTTGGAGTCTTTATCATAATTACCCGCCTCCAATTCCTGAATACGAACATCTTTGACTACCGAATCTTGTTCGAGTTCAAAAACCCGATGTTGTAATGCATGAACGTCAACAGGAGCATCTTCAAGAACCACACCTTTACCCTTGTTCTGGAGATAAGCTTCCTGCATAGCCAGAATCTGATCTACCTTGTCTGACGTACTGGCGCTTGACTGACCCTGAGTATCTGGCCAGATGAACTGGAGGGAAGATCGCCAGTGTTGAATTGTGGAATATCTATATCAAAGTCAAAATCATCACCAAAATCACTAGTCAATAAATCATGGAATGATGGCTCATTAGCAGGTATATATGGTTCAGCCTGTGTTTCTGGAGCAGGTGTCTCAGGTTGAGTGGAATGTTGAACTGGATTGGTTGTTTCATTTGTTGTTGGTGTCACGGTTGTTTCATTTGTTGTTGGTTTAGTGGTTGTTTCAAACTCATTTATCAGCACTCCAGGCCTCGGATCTTTCTTTCTTCACTTACGAGGACCGAGGTCTGCAGTTGGATCTTCAGCTATGTCTCCTTTATCAATTTCAGCAACAGACTGAGAAGGTTCAGAGCAATTGACTATAATAAAGCTTTCACAGCTTCCAAAGTACTTAAATTTTCAGTACTTGGAGGGGTATCTGACTGAAGGTGTTCAGTTTCATCATCTTCATCATCAGAAATCTCGAAAGTAGCAACACGCGGTTGAGCTGGTAACACATGTTCATCAGCAACCTGAGCCAAAACAGGCTCAGCTTTTGTCTCAGCAAATCGTCCGAATTTCACCAGAGCATGAAGGCCCCGATAGACGATCTTAGCCCCCTTCCTGTTTTGTTTCATCAACCCAAAGGTGCTGGGTCCCAAAGACTTCATATCCATAGTATCAACAGATTTCACAAGATCTGGAAAGTGAGAATCAAAAATCATCTACAGGAACCTTGGATACATAAGAAACATTTCCTTCTTCTTCCCTTTCAGATTTCTCATCATTTCATTGAAAACGAACTTAGAATAATTGTAATTCCAATCCATGATCAGAGCAATGATAGCGGACATCTAAGTGTGACTAATCTCATCAGAGCCCCCTTTCCTACCGGACACGCAAGTGAAAAACCTGTGAATCAAGAATCTCCAATATGGGTGGAACAGTTTCTTGATTGCCGGAGGAAAGGTGCCCTCGTAACCCATCCTTGTAAGAACCTCTGTGACATCAGCAGGAGAGTACTCCGTTGGATAATCAGGTTGATCACCAAACAATAACACCTCTCTCACAATCGCCTCAGTGATGCTAACTGACTTCTTCTGTATATTGGAATCTACGGAAATGACTCTGTCTAGTCCGTGAGGGTTAATTGAGGCATTGTTCCAGAAATCCGTGATCATCTTCTTGCAAATGATAGGACTTTCTCGTAGTGCGTGAGATATCCTGTATGTGTTGAGTCCGAAAATCATAGAATTGAATTCCTTGTGAGTCATGGGTGGATCATACAAATATCCAGCCATGTTATGCGACTCAGCGACTTTTAATGTATTCTGGTCAGCCATTTCTGCACCAAACGAGTCAAGTTAGACAATTAGTAAATTAATTTGATAGTATCCAACAGTTTTTCATTAGAATTTTCTTTGAGCCCAGATCAGTTTATGGCCCAAATCTCCTATTAAAACCAAAACGAGATACTTGACGGCCCAAGTTCACAACATAGAATAGGTCTGGGCCCAATCAGTGAGAATTAGGCCCAAATGGAGAGATCTCGGTCAACAGGTGAGTTCTCGGTCAATATATGGTTTTCGGTCAACAAATGTCAAAGAACTGAGGTTCTCGGTCAAGACCGAGAACAATGATTTCTATCAGGATTTGGGGTTTTCGGTCAACCAAAGTCAACCGAGAACATCTTTGACAGCTGGGGACAGAGAACCCCTTGGATTCCACCTTGGAATTCGTGTAATCATCCTCAACCCACCGAGATCCCTAAGATCATCCATTAAACCTGCATTAACTTGTCAAAACATAAGCCGAAAACCTCAAAACAAAACTAATATTCCCATCAAAACCCTAATTACTCATAAATCCAATGATTAATTCATCAAACCATCCATGAAAACAGTTTATGGCAACACCATGTAAGGTCCCGTTACCGGTAGCCCTACTTTAACGTTGGATTTACTCATAAACGCAGTTCTAAATATCAGAGTTAACAAAAACTTTCGCGGAATAATAAAACTTCAACCATAACATTTTACATAACCATCAAATCATGTCTTATAAAACATTCGTAGTCAATTAAAACAAAACATAGTCTTTAAAACATCACAACATTTATTCGAGATGCCAGTATCTTCAATTTCCATGCCATGTGTCTTCTGTCACGCGAGCTGCCTCAACCTATTTGTCTGCGTGCATACTAAAAGTCAGCTATGCTGAGTGAGTTCTAGTTAATCACATAACTTACTTTTCATACAAATATACGTGCCCGAAGGTACGTATTACATACATATCATGCTCATCATTCGTCCATACACATTCATATCTAACCATACATTATAAAGGGCGTTTCACCTACATACCTCGGACATTATTATTAGGGTCCGGTCACCCTTCATCCTCGGATATTATTAGGGTCCGGTCACCCTTCATCCTCGGATATTATTAGGGTCCGGTACCCTCCATCCTCGGATATTATTAGGGTCCGGTCACCCTTCATCCTCGGATATTATTAGGGTCCGGTCACCCTTCATCCTCGGATATTAGTAGGGTCCGGTACCCTTCATTCTCGGATATTAGTAGGGTCCGGTACCCTTCATCCTCGGATATTATTAGGGTCCGGTACCCTTTCTTCCATAGCTTCATACAATACCTGTTCTTAAATACTTTTCCTGACAATACGTGCAATCTCTGAAGAGCGTTCACGTACCATTAACATATCATACGTACATTATGCATATATCATATATATTCATACATGCATCTTATCTTAAATCATACATGGCAATCACATCTTTAGCTACCACCTAACGGTACATGCAATATCCGAAGATCGTTCACGCACCGTCAAGCAATCATCATACATAAATCATACAAGGCATACACTTACCACTTAAGGTAAGTGTATTAACTATCACATCGAGTATGCACACAGCCCAGAAAACATAACAAGGAAGTGGGGATAGAAACTCACCTCAATGCGGTTGCGTTCACCGTTTACGGTTATTCCCTTCTTGAGCTGTGCACGACTAACTGTATAATAATTATACGTTTCAGTAAACTATCACTATACGTATCGTCTTTCTAGTTTAATTATTACCCTCAACGAATGGGGGTCCGGGGGCAGCGCCCCTTGCAGCGGGGTTCTAGGGGCGGCAGCCCCTAGCGGGGTCCAAGAGGCAGAGCCCCTGACTGGGGTTAAGCTGCCAGTCTTAACACAATTTCCATTAGCATTTTGAATCATAGAATATGCTACTTAAAAGTTCAAGGGCTTATTTGTAATTAAATCATTCTTTTCTAAGTTCAGGGACCATTCTGTCATTCTGCTAAACTTCTAATTCGTTACTGGTTCACAGCGAATTGGATTATCCTAGCGAACTGGTTCCTATAACGAATTGAACCCTTAACGAACTGGATTCCTTAACGAATCAGTCCATATAGCAAACCAGTCTAAGTAGTGAATCGGACCTTCTAATTCGTTATTTCTTTTAACGAACTAATCATAACGAATCAAGGGTAATTCTTTACCCTTTCCCTTATCGAATCAGAGACGAATCATAGGCGAACTAGAGCTAGTTCGTTGTGTCCCCTTATGCGAATCAACTAACGAATCACCTTCAGTTCGTTAAGTCCCCATAGCGAACTAGGGTTATGTCAGGGAATGTCAGAACATTCCCTGACATTCCTTATCCTCGTACCACTATTCCGGCGTCGCCGGACGGAAAGCTGCCGGAAAACCGCGAACACGTCGGAAAAACGAATTTTAACTCGTTTTTCACCGTTTTTCGTCCCGTTCGATCCAGATCTGAGCTACGGTGACCCCTAAGCTCATCATAGGTTCGGTTTATACCCGATTCCACCCAGATCTCGTGACTTTAACGGTTTAACGGTGTCGGCTCGTCGTTTCGTGACCATAACTAACGGATTTAAACTCATACAACAAAATACTATCATACATTGGGTCGGGATCCGTTTCTTCTTCTATATTTCGGCTAGAGTGAGAGAGAAACTAGAGAGAGAGCTTAAGTGTGTGTTTTGGTGGTGTAAGGGATATGTGTAAATGAAGGATTAAATGGGTAATTAATGGTTTATATAATTATTGATCATGGGCTTAAGCCCATGGTCTTTCCTTATTTCCTCCATAACCCAAATCCATAACCCATATCCATTTACCCAACACTAGCCCGACTCATAACAACTCAAATTTCGTTTATTAACTGAAATCAGAAAACAGGATGTTACACACCAAAATAAGCCTCAGTGGCATATAAATTTCATTTGACCATGTCCAGTACCTTCTAGTCAAAGAAGGATACTTTAACTTGTGATTAGTGAAGAGGGTTTTGATCTTGGCACAGATGATTAGGAAAGAAGATCTCGGCTAAGATTATTAGAGAGTTTGAGTTTTTGTAAAAAGTGAAAAAGAAGAAACCCTTTAAACATTACTTATACCAAGATCAAGCAGGCCGAAAAACCTATAATGGGCTCAAAGCAAGCCGAAAAAATAAGGGCAGCCCAACTAGAGTCATGATCCAAAAATAACCCAAATCTTTCCAAGCCCAAAATTAATAAAGGTTAATTTACACAAACGTTTCAAGGAGAGTAATTTCGAAAAGAAATTTAGACAAGAGCAAACAAAATAAATAAGATAGCATAAAACTAAAACAAGAAAAAAATAAATCCACACAACAGTGAAAGACTACTCCCTTTAAATTATAAAGTCGGGATCAAATTTCTGTTCTTAGAAAAAATTGCTGCCCTTTTATGAAAAGATCCAAACATGGAATCATATCGTTTAAGAGGCTGTCACAAAGATTCATGCTCAGCGTTATTATGACATAAGAGACAGGTTGATAGAAGGCATAACATACTTAGCATGATTTTCATTGTATCCGTGATATGATTAAGGTTCAGTTAGGCATAAAGCTTAGATGGACATCACTCATGGACCTGTGGTGCCTCCTATCTCTTCTCAAAGCGTATTTGGCTTTCCCCAGATCACCCCAATTTGACTCCAACCCCCTGGTGTTTGATCAAAAGTTTTTATAAACGCAAAAATTTTTAGGCTTTAAGGTTGTACGGTTGATTTAGTGCCAGTAAACTGACAAACCTTTCATTCGAGACATGACAGGACTTACTTGTGTGCCCCCATCTATGTAGTTCTAGTTTGTCTCTTTAAGCCCTTTAAAATTAATTTAATAATAGATAAATAACTCATAAATAACTCTTTTTTTTGGAACAAAAAAAAGCATAATATTTTGCTGATCAAGACACTAACGGGCTCGTGTATGACTGGGTAATTGCTTTTCTGCCTATCATCGGAGAGATATACATGGAGATATGCACCTGTCTTCAAAATTACTCTCCACATTAAGTTTAGCAAATTTAGTTTATATCACTTCAACTTTTACGCATCATGGAAAGCTACCGTACAATATCAATAACTGTTCTAGAGCCTTTTAAGCTTAATAACTTCACCCGTTAGGCACACAAAAATGATTTATCTATCATTTTCCAAATGTTGGATCAATTTTCATTTTAAAATATTTTGTGGCTTCTAAGAATTCAGTCACCCCGGTCACTTTAAGCCTTCAGGTAAATGGCTATCCATTATAACTACAGGTGGTTAACCGGACCAAACATGCATGAAGACACATGTCCTTCCAACTCAGAGTAACCGACATAATTTTAAGTGAAAGAATACGAAACATAAAACACATCATAATCGCCCCGGGTGCTTTCAGTCGTAAGGTAAATGGCTATCCTGTGAAACTACAAGTAGAACACCGGACCAACCATATACAAGTATATGTCCTTCAAACTTGAGCAACCGACATAATTTTAAGCGATAATGAATCTTGAAATAGATTTTTTTATATATTTTATATAATAATAACACCAACGCACACACACTATTTTTTACCTTTTGATTTTTAAAATTAGAATCAACACACACACTATTTTTGACATTTTTGATTTTTCTCCCCCTAAATTTGTGCAAAAATAAACAAATATGTACAAATTTATCCCCAAAATGACTCAATCCTCGAAACGAAGCATTTTAAGAAACCCACAAGCACATTAAATTTTGCTGTTCCGACCGATTTTGTAAATAAGTCTGCCACGTTGTTATTGGTGTGGACTTGTTCAAGATGAATCATTTGTCGATCGAAACAGTCACGAATAAAATGAATTTTAATATCGATGTGCTTGGTTTTAGAATGTTGGACTAGATTTTACACAATAGCAATGGCCGCATCATTATCACAGAAAATAGGAGTAATTCTAAACCGTATTCCAGCAACTGTTTTGCATCCAGATAACCTGAGAGCAGCAAGCGGATGCGGCAACATACTCTGCTTCGGCTGTCGAAGTTGACACTGTTTGTTGTTTCTTACACTGCCATGAAATTAGGCGATCTCCGAGAAACTGACAACCAGCTGATGTGGATTTCCTGTCAATGTCATCTCCACCATAATTGCTATCAGCAAAAGCATAAAGATCAAATTCTGATTGTTTGGGATACCAAAGACCTAACTTCGGTTGTCCCTTCAGATATCTAAAAATACGTTTAACAGCAATTAAATGAGAGATTTTAGGATTTGCCTGGAAACGAGCACATTGACAGACTGCAAATATGATGTCGGGAAGACTAACTGTGAGATACATCAGAGACCCGATCATCGATCGATAGTACGTTTGATCTACAGGACTCCCATCAGGATCAGATGACAATATCGGTCTTTCTGCCATTGGAGTATTAGCACTCTTGGAATCTTGAAGTTCAAACTTAGCTAGCATATCTTCAACATACTTTCCTTGATGCAACAAAATTCCTGTCGGACTTTGGCGAACTTGTAAACCCAGAAACGTTGTCATTTCACCCAACGAGCTCATTTCAAATCTTTTCTTCATGAAACCCTCAAATTCTTTGCACAAATCAGCACTGGTGGATCCGAAGATGATGTCATCGACATAAATCTGGACCAGAATCAAATCTTTTCTGACAGTTTTCCGGAACAAGGTTTGATCAATCGTTCCCCGCTTGTAGCCGTGGTCAAGAAGATGCGTGGTCAGTGTAGCATACCATGCTCGTGGAGCCTGATGTAACCCATACAAGGCCTTGTCTAACTTGTAGACATGATTTGGTTTCTTAGAATCAACGAAACCCAGTGGTTGATCAACATAAATTTCCTCTTTGACCTCACCATACAAAAACGTTGTTTTAACATCCATCTGATATACTGTGAACCCCATATACGATGCATAGGACAGAAAAATTCTAATTGCCTCAAGTCTAGCTACTGGAGCATAGACCTCTGTGTAGTCTAACCCTTCAACCTGACGAAACCCGTGAACTACCAGTCGTGCCTTGTTTCGAACAATAACCCCGGTGTCATCTTGCTTGTTTCTAAAAACCCATCTTATATCAAGGGCTTTCTTTCCTTATGGCAATTTGACCAATCTCTATACCTTCAACTTCTCAAACTGATTCAGTTCTTCATGCATGGCATCAACCCAACTAGGTTCTTGAAGAGCATCTCAACATTCTTTGGCTTGATTTGAGATATGAAACAGGAAAACATACAACTGTTTATGTGTCCGGTCTGACTTCTGGTAGATACACCCGCTTCAGTCGGACCTATGATGTTTTCAATCGGATGAATCTTTTGGATGCTTGATGGAATTAAATGATCAGAAACATCACTGGTGTGTTGCAGATTTGACAAGTTTTCAATATCATCAACAAGAGGGTTTTTCCATCCAGATGTTGCCGTGCTGTGAGAGTATGAGGTGCCGGCGACATATTCATTTGGAATGCCATCGGTAAACAAAGTGCTCCCGAAGATCTAACGAACAGAACTCTCCCCCTCAACATCGGTTGCATTTTCACTCGTGTTTGGCGAGCATTCAGGTACTGGAGTTTTGTTGGACTGACTGTCAGTGGCAGGTGAAGTATCATTCGATTCTGCAACATCATCATCAATTAGTGGAGAAATATGAGACACGGTCTGTGGAGTTTCCTTTGCAACTTCTACCGTGGGATCACATGAGGGTTCGGAGTTGATGACTGGGAACACATTGAATGGTTTGAAAAATTCATTGTAATCGAATAACCAATCGGGACCAACACGAGCATCAGTCTCATTTTCTTCCAGCCAACGAACCTCATAAGGCTCTATAATCTGTTTGGTGGACTTGTTGTAAACCCTGTAAGCTGTATTTCCCGCATACCCGACAAAATAACACTCATCGGCTGCAGCCCCAAACTTTGGAGTGGTTTCGAGATTTAGCAAACTACACGGACAACAAACGCTCTGAAATATGCAACCGTGGGTTGATGACCGAAGACAATCTCATAGGGAGTCTTCATCCTGGATTTGTTGATTATTACCCGATTCTGAACATAACATGCCATGTTAACTGCTTCTGCCCAAAAGAACAGTGGCAATTTGGAATCACACGGCATTATTCTTGCAGCTTCGATAAGAGTTCGGTTTCTTCTTTCAGCCACACCATTTTGTTGAGGAGTTCGTGGGGCGCTGTACTTACGAAGCACCCCCTTTTCTGAGCAGAATGATTCAAAGTCGCATTCTTGAACTCTGTTCCATTATCACAACGGATTCCTTTCAGTTTCAGGTTCAGTTGATTCTCCATCAACATGACAAACTTCTTGATCAGATCTGCAGTTTCACTCTTATTTGACAAGAAAAATACCCAGGTAAAACGGGAGTAGTCATCAGTAATAACAAGACAATAAGAGCTACGAGACAAACTTAAAACATGAACCGGCCCGAACAGGTCCATATGAAGTAGTTGAAAAACAAATGAGATGGTATTAATCAATTTTGGCTTGTGAGTTTTTCGATGATGTTTGCCCAAAGCACAAGCCACACATTTTTCAACAGTCACAAAATCCTTGATTGGCAAACCACGCACTAAATTATTTTTAGCATGACAATTCAGATTTTTTGTATTAGCATGACCAAGCCGACGATGCCAAAGCATCGCATTATGTTCTGACACTTTTGAAAACAAGCATGTTATTTCATCTGGGATATTTTTGTTCATGTCGATCACATAAGCATTATCTTTTCGTTGTGATCGAACAAGAATCCAGTCTTCTGGTATAATTATACCAGGTTTCAGAATTAAGCACTCCTTTTTAGTAAAATGAGTTGAAAAATCTTTGTCACAAATTTGTGACACACTCAAAAGACTATGCTTCAATTCTGGAACAAATTAACATTTTCAAACTTTAAAACACCGTTACTTACAGTACTTTTTTGAGTAATCTTTCCTTTTTCTCCACCCGCAAAAGACACGTACCCACCATTAAATGTTTGAATGTCGTGTAGCTGGGTAATGTCTCCTGTCATGTGCCTGGAACAGCCACTATCAACATACCAAGGTCTGATGATATTCCTCCAAAGCTGTCCCTGCACGAAGCGCGGGATTAGTTAGTTTTTGGTACCCAGTCCATGCTTACACTGGGTGATCCTGACTCATCTACAGTTGTCACAGATTGCCATGACATATCCTTTTAATCATCAAAAATAGAATGAGTAGATGCTTTCGCCGGAGATTTAGGCAACCATTTATGTCTGTATGATTTGGAATTATAAGTACGAATGTTTGTCATGATCTCCGGTGTTTTAGACATAAAATGAGATGAAACTGTCTTCTTTTCCTACTTTGGTCTAGTGTTAGTGTTTATGTGAGAGTTTGAACTTGAAACACCCTTACTGCCCATTCTTTTGGACCTGTTAGGTTTGGTCTGATGAGGACTAAACCTGCCAGATTTGTTTAGATTCCAATCATCGTCAAAGGGACTAGCTGGATAATGCCTGAATCCTCGTATGTACGCATTACGAGGCACATATGGCATATTCCTTTGATAAAATCCGTAGTAGGGAATGTACGGACGATGTGGACAGTTTCTGGCAATATGACCAGGAGTGCCACAGTTAAAACATGTTTGACGTTTTATGAAAAACTTATTCTGGGCAGCTCCTTGTCTAGACTGGTTGTGTGGACCAGTCTGCTTAGATTTGCGAGAATTCATATTCCCCTTTTTGAACTTATCACCTTGTTTGTCATTAGAGCATCCCTCCTTAACAAACTTTGGTGCAACATATTTTTCTGATGTTTTTGAAATTTTTGAAGTTTTAGTTTTATTAGAAACCACATTATTAGAGTTCAAAGTTTCAACTGAATCAACCACACAAGTATCCTTGCTCTTTAAAACAGAGCCCACACAAACAGTCGGAATAACAGAATTCAAAACAGGAAGTTTTATAGAAACATTAGAAGCAAAATTATTATAAAAATCAAAGCTAGGGTCGTCATCCTCATCAGTCCATTCCTTCACAATTACTTTTTCTGCACATGAAGTAGATACATTAAAATCGTTCATATGTGAGGTGGATGGACCAGCACTTGCAGAACTGGTCTCACTACCTTTGCTTTGTTTACCATATTTCATGTCCTTTATCTTTTCTTCATGTTCCTTGGTGACAGGAGTGGGAACATAATTGTGGTTATATGGTGGGGGAACCTGACTATATCCTATGCCCTCACCTTCATTTTCTTTCCACCACAATTGATTTTCAATCATTGAATCAATTACATTACTGGAACCCTCAAATTTTTTGAAGTCTAGTTCAGCCCTTTCAAATTTGCTAGTTAGATTCAGGATTTCTAACTTGGAGGCTTCCAGTTTAGCAGTTAGTTCAACGATTTCTTGTTTGGCATCAAGGTGATGACAACTCTTTATACTAAAATCAGACTTAAGCTTTTTAATGTCCTTGTTAAGAGATTCTATTTTGTCTAGAAAACCCTTTTCATTTTTC
Organism: Bidens hawaiensis; assembly: GCF_021521415.1. Classification (NCBI taxonomy): domain Eukaryota; kingdom Viridiplantae; phylum Streptophyta; class Magnoliopsida; order Asterales; family Asteraceae; genus Bidens; species Bidens hawaiensis. Next base: position 80,538 of record NW_027505531.1, read on the forward strand.
TTAAGTTTAAAATTCTCTGATTTTATTCTTTCCATATCTCTGCTTAGACCGTCATTGTGAAGTTTATACATTTCTATTTTCTCACCACAATTTAATGAACATGGTTGAAAACGTACCTCAGATGAATCTGGAGAAGTGAACGCCATGTATGCAAACTGGAGCTCCTTGACCTTCTCCTCGGCAGTGTTTTCCTTTTCAGAGTCTTCAACTGTTGCGAAATTTGCAGTTTGATTTCCAATGTTAAGCGCAGCCATCTAACCTTCCCACGAGAACGTTTGAGCAACCATACCTCTTTCACCGTTTCCCGAGCTACCTCCAACTTCACCACGAGCGTTCCCAACCGGAACCAATGCCCTTTCCGTATTTCCATCCTTAGCTGGATTAGTGCATTCACGAGCAAAATGACCCGGCTCGTGACAGTTGTAGCACCTGAGGGTCTCTTTGTTAAAACCCACCTTTTGGTTATTAGGCATGTTCCAATTATTTCTACCCGTCCTCTTAGTAAACTTCTTTGCACGAAAAACTGCCATAGCAATTTGCCACGAGATGTCCATTTCTTCAACATCATCGGGATGAATCTGGTCAAGTTCAGCAGTAACCACCGGTTGAACCAAGTTTCCGGCCAAAAAGGCATGATAGCAATTCATAAATCCCGCCATTAGAGCGATATTCTCTTGAGTTTCTTTAGATATGGTGGGGATCTGACTGGAGTTTAGACTGGGAGTAGTTTTACTAGAATCATTTGCAGACTGACCAGATTTGGTGAAAAATACTAGGGCTGGATTAGGTGAATTAGATGATGATATTGACCGAGGGTGGATGAAAACATCTAGAAGTTTCCCTGTGGTGTTTGTTGAGTGGGCTTGAACAGTGAGAAGCTATCTTGAGACATGAGGGCACTGTTAGACGCAACGTTATATCCAGCAGCACTATAAGAACTAGCATGATTTATTGCCCATTGCTTATCATCCATATCACAGGCTTTAATAGTGGCAATCATTTCAGTCATGCTCATTCTGTTAAGGTCTTTAGTCTTTTTGATAACTGCAACATTCATGTCCCAATTTTTCGGCAGAGAGTTAACCAACTTGTTGTTAATTTCTGAGGTTTGCAGAAAGATTCCTGCAGTTCTCATTTCAGTTACGAGAGATATAAACCTTTGAAGTTGGGATTAGAATGTCTCTCCCAAAACATGATTGAACATATTAAACTTTTGTCGCAGCAGGTCTTGACGACTTCTCTTCATATCCTCATTTCCTTTATAAACTTCTATCAGTGCGGCCCACAACTCCTTAGCTGATTGAAGTTCTCTAAACTGAAGGGCAATATCGGGTGAGAGTGCCATAGTTAGAGTTGAAAGTGCTTTCTCATCTTCCTCAACTTTTGCAAAACCATCATCATCATATAGAGCAACTGGTTTCACAAGAACCTCAGTTGAACCATCTCTTTGATAGGTGATCATTTGAGGTCCCCTCACAATGCTTTTCCAAATTTTTGAATCTTTCATCTTGGCATAGTGTTCGAAACGGAATTTCCATTCACTGAACCCCTCATGGGACAATAAACGGGGTATACGAGTAGCAGTGCCCATGATGGAATCAAGTTCTTGGTGAAGTGACGAGTTGATGGAGCTGCTGCCATTAGTGATCTGTGCCATTTTAATTTGAATCCAAATAAAATTAAGTCCAATTAGAATTTTCTATCCAGTTAAAATCCAAGTCCAAGAAAAAGGGGCCCAACACAGTAAACTGGGCTGAGAGTATGATGAAATACGTTGACCGAGAATTAGAGTGTTGACCAATTCTTTGACCGAGAACTCAGGTATTGACCAAAGTTTGACCAAAAACTCAGGTGTTGACCAAAGTTTGACCAAAAACTCAGGTGTTGACCAAAGATTGACCGAGAACTCCATTTGTTGACCAACTCTTTGACTGAGAACACAGATTTGCCGAGAACTACAAGAAGCCGAGAACAGGCAGCTACCGAAAACAATCCTCAGCCGAGAACAAGCAGTCACCGAAAACAATCCTCAATCCTCAGCCGAGAACTGATGGTTATCAAGAACTACAGAAGCCGAAAACCAAAAAAAACTTCACTAACTTGTAACAAACTTCAAAAATATGGGATTTGATTTTAATTTCAAATCAAGGCCAATCTTTGCTTGAAAAACAACTCAGTCTTCTTCTCCGATCAGATTCTCGCCGGAAAGCATATTATAACCTTGTAAATGATATTCTCGAATCGTTGATATCACAATAACGAGCCTGAAAAGGTCTAAGGCTCTGATACCAATTGTAAGTCCCGAATCTGGATCACTACAATTATGATATCAATATAAAGTTTAGGTGCGGAATACCTATACTTGGTGATTCAAGAAAAGTAACAAAAGTAACACGGAATTGCTTCAAAAACACACACATATTATTGAATACGCCGGGTGCTTAAGCACTTACAATACTTGATCACAAAACTAAGAATGAACAACCTTTACCCTACACATGACAACATCTATATATAGGGACATCACCAACTGGCCGGCCCAATCCAACAAAAGCCCACCGAGAACACAAAGGTGTTCTCAGTTTACATACATACCAAGCCCAAGCCCAAGCCCAAGCCCAAAATAAACCAAACTACATACAAACTAAGCTCAAACCATAAAACTAGGCCCAACATATATATATATATATATATATATATATATATATATATAATTATAAGTTATCCTAAAGCCTAAATTCCTAAAACATTATCACTCTCTGTTTCTCAGCCATCACCACTCACCACTCACGAGCATTCACTCTCCGGCTTTTGTTTCACTAAACCGGTTGTCATATATGTGTTTTTAAATAGATTTTATCGCGTATTATCGTGTATACTAGGTAGTAACAGATTCGTGTTCGTGTTTGGGATACATGTACACGATAAGTTTTCGTGTCGTGTACAGGTATACACATTTCGTGTTCGTGTCTTATCGTGTACGGGTATACACGATATGTCAGCCCTAGCTAATCCATTCGACAATCACGGGGCAAAGGTTCGAATCAATCGTTGGAATCCGATATCGCATAGGCACGAATAGAGTCACAACATTAAACCATGTATGGTTGAATCGCAAGTGCAGTTGAAATTGCAATCAATAGAACATTTGGGTATTCTTAACTGCTAAAAGTTTGGCATCATCTCGTAAAAACTTTAAACAAACATTGCTTAATTCATCTTGAGCATGAGCTTAAGCCCAAACTAAAACTTGTTTAATAAACAATTAATTAAGCCTGACTTCGAGCGTCATATACCAATTTAGTAGACTCTTAGGGGGTGTTTGGTACAGAGAATGGAAAAGGAGAGAAAATAGAAATGGAAATGGAATTGTAGAGATAGAGAATTGGTATGGAGAATGAGAATCATTTCTCTTGTTTGGTACACGAGAAAATAAACAGAGAACTCTTCCATACCCAACCCCACCTCCACCCAACCTGACACCACTCACCACCGCAGCCCCACCACCACAGCACCACCACCACAGCCCCACCACCACAGCCCCACACCACCAGCACCACCACCACCACCACAGCCCTTTCTTCAACCACAGCCCACCACCACCGGCTGCCGCCACCAAATCCCCTTCTTCAACCACAGTACACAAGAAATTAAAAAGATTCAAATTTTTGGAACATAAGATATAGAAAAAGGAGGCTCAGATCTGTCATCACTACCTCTTTGGAGATTTTGTGGTGGTGGTTGTGGTGGCGATGATGATGATGATAATCAGAAGCCACCTGCGACCACCGCCGATTTCCACCACCACTGTCACCCACCTACGACCACAATCACCCGACCATCTGAAAACCCTAACCTACCACGAACCACCACTTGAAACCCTAATCTCCGTTCACCCGTACCACCTGCAACCTACAACCGGTTACCATCTCTGTGTTCACCACTGCGAACGGCGGAGACGGGGTGGTGGTTGCAGACTTGGAGACGAGGTGGCGGTTGCAGACTTGGAGACAAGGTGGCGGCCGGAGACGGGGTGGTGGCCGGAGACGAGGTGGTAGTCGGAGACGAGGTGGTGACATGCTATGAGGAGGCTGCTGAGAAATGGATTTCTCTTTGTTTTAAAGAGAAATGGAATTCTCTAGTTTTAGAGAAATAGAAAGAGAAATAGAAATGAAAAGTGGAAAACAAACAAGAGACATATTTCTAATTCCATTTCTCCCCAATCAAATCCCTCTACCAAACACCCCCTTAAATGAAAACCAACCTATTATAAAGTTAAATACATATAATAATTTTGTTTAATAAAAAGTATATATAATAACAAATAGTAACTAGTATTAAGTTAAATATAATAATTTGTATCTAATATAAAAAAATACATATTCACTAACAAGTAACAAACTAGTTGTATTGTGGTGGCCCAACTACAGAGATATATAGTTTATTAGTTTGAGGCCCGTGTATTATACGGATAGTTCTTGAAAATACAATATTTAATAAATAATCATTATATAAGAAATAATAAACCCGTTAAATACTATTAATACAGTTGTAGCACAACAGTCTTTAAAACAATTTTAAAGTAAAAGATATTTATAAATATCAAATATTTAAAAAAAAATATGAAGTAAGTATAAAATTAAAAAAATTTGAATCATAAATTTTAAAAATTTTTAAGTATTATATTACTATTATAAATTTGTTAAAAAGGTGAGATTTAATATGGGAGTGACAAGTGGCAAAACTTGTAGTCTTTTATTAGAGAGTAAGATAAGATTGTAATAAAAAAGTACGGGACTTGGTATTTCTGTTGTTACAAAGGAGTAACACTTTGCTATGTAACAAAAGATTAGTAGGTGATAGTTTCCACCCTAGAATTTCATGCATAGATCAAAGTGTTCTAATTAGTCAAATTGATTATTTCAATTTATTTAATAGCATAAGATAAGAAGTTCTAAGCTAATCAACATGTTAGAAGTCACAATTTTTGTGAAGACTCCACTAAACCCACAACAAGTTTAAGGAAACAACAATGGTGGTGATTCAAGTGAAGAAGATGTCATTTAGGAGAATTATTTTCATCAAAGATAATCAAGTTTGCAAGTTTAGTAGGGTGAATATTTAGGATAAATTTTATTCTCCTTCCTTCTCCATTCTATTCAACACATAAATACACACAAAACAAGTGGCGGGCTCGGAAAAATTTTTTCACCATGGTGGAAATCTATAGGTGTTTGTCGATGCATTCTCATGTGTTAGTTCGGTTGTTGATCAACCTAGTTGTTGGTTTGGATGTGAAGGTTACGGTAGACTTTGATCCGAATGTTGGTCATTTTTTTCATCCATATCTTTGTAATTGTTAGTTAGTTAGTTAGTTACGGTTTGTTTTTCTTCGGTTGAGATTATATCCTCATAAAATTCCCCAAACACTTGTTTGAGTTTTTACATTTCTTGTATTGTTAACGCATTTGTACGTATAGATTTATTGTTTCTTGTTTGAATCTTGATTAATCAATGTCAAGATACAGAGTTCTTGATAATATCTAGTTTTATCTTCTACCATTCTCTCATCAACTATTTTTAAATATAGCAATTATTTTATTAGATTTTCTACAACGAATTAAAGACAAAAGAATGCAAAGTATCTTTGTGCTTCTTTATTATGCACGACGAAGACGACAGAGATAGTGACCTTTTGCCACGACAAACATCGAAGACGATAAAGTGTGTACAATGTGTCGAGTGAATAGTCAAACTTGATGGCTCAATAATAAGAGGGCAAAAGTTTCGCAGAAAAGCATATATAATACACAGTTCGCTCTATATGACCAAAACAAAATAGTCCCCAAAAAATCCCAACTTTTTTTAATTAAACCAATATTTCTAATAAATTAGTACAAATCCAAGTAAAAGTAATCTCTACTAAGTTCTAATCCAATATACATCAAACTTTTATCAACTTTTTTCATAATCTTTTCACAGAAACATTCTTTTTATACACAAAACAAACCATAACCTAAGTTTATTATTTTTGTTTAAGAAACCTATACATTCCTAATTATCACATAAACATAAGGCCAAGTGTTATGATGGAGTTTTTACTACTGTCACGTCACTGTCATGTAGACGGATAGGTATTCACTAACTACATTAACAAACACGCGTAATAGTTTAACTAATAATATAATTTGTATTTAATATAAAAATATAAATGAGTGAATATGATTAGTTGGAAAGATGTGGTCCCAAACTTTCCATGCCACTCCATCTCACCAATGCCCTTGCACCCCAAAAGATATGATGAGCCTTTGACACCTCTTCAATAGGTGACAAGGTTTGACATCGAAATGGTATTGATGATGTGGAGTGAGGTTAACACCCATAATGGTCGGTCTAATACGATGTAATATACATAAAAGATATAAGTGTGGCAATGTATTTGGAATCAGTAAAAGATACTAACAAAAACTTCAGAATTAAAAAATAGAAACAAGAAAAAACACTTATTTAACTTTTTTTAACGGCCAACAAATCCTTTAAATGGACTGCTGGAGAAATTCATCATATCGGGATACACTCACCTCCAAATCGGGGAAAACCATCAACTATGGCTGATGCCCGTGTACACTCGTCCAATTGCATGACAGTGTGCTGAGATACAACTCGTTCAATTCAGGAATCGAACTAGTAATCGTCGCATACTTTTCTAGTCTCTCGTCATCACTAAGTGGCGCCAAAACTAAATGGTTATGGTATGAATCGAACCCGGATTACTGTAAGGCCCCGTTACCGGTGCCCTACATTTGGTCGTTGGATTTACTCATAAACACAGTTCTAAATATCAGAATTAATAAAAAAACATTCCCGGAATATTAAAAACTTTCAAACCATTTCATTACCTAACCATATTTCTTGTCTTAACGAGCATTCCAAATCATTTAACATAAAACATTGTATTTAAAATAACATAACATTTCTTGAGATGCCAGCTTCTTCAAGTCCATGCCATATACCTCCCTTCAAGCGATATTCCTCATTCTACTCACCTGCGTGCATACTAAAAGTCAGCTACGCTGAGTGAGTTCTAGTTAATCATACAACATACAATTTGTTCTCATACTTGTACACGAGCCCGAAGGTGTGTACGTTATTCATATCTTGCTTTACATACATAACTATCCATACTACTTAAAGAGCCTTCCGCCCTATAACCTCACAGATATTATAAGGGTCTGGTCCCCAACATCACAGATATTATTAGGGTCTGGTCCCTATCCTCATATATATTATTAGGGTCTGGTCCCTATCCTCATATATATTATTAGGGTCTGGTCCCTATCCTCACAGATATTATAAGGGTATGGTCCCTATCCTCACAGATAATATTAGGCTCTGGTCCCTATCCTCACAGATATTATTAGGGTCTGGTCTCTATCCTCACAGATATTATTAGGGTCTGATCTCTATCCTCACATATAGTATTGGGGTCTGGTCCCCTTTAATTCATGCTACTGTAACATACCTGTCTTTTTCATAATTTTCCTTGACAATGCGTGCAATCTCCAAAGAGCGTTCACGTATCGTCAACATATCATACTTACTTCGTACTTATTCATTCATACATTATTTATACATCATATATATTCATACATACATCATTCATACATCATATATATCCATCATAACTTTAACTACCACCTGACGGTACATGCAATATCCGAAGATCGTTCACGCACCGTCAAGCAATCATCATTCATACATCATACTAAGCATACACTTACCACTTACGGTAAGTGTATTAACTATCACATCGAGTATGCACACAGCCCCGAAAACATAACAAGGAAGTGGGGCTAGAAACTCACCTGAACGCGGTTACGTTCACCGTTAATAGTTATCCCCTCTTTAGCTGTGCACGACTAACTGTATAACAATTACACGTATCAATTAACTATCACTACCCATATCGCGTCTCTAGTCTAATTATATCCTGCAACGAATGGGGGTCCGGGGGCAGCGCCCCTGGCAGCGGGGTCTAGGGGCGGCAGCCCCTAGCAGGGTCCAAGGGGCAGAGCCCCTGGCTGGGGTCGAATTTTGAATCATTAATTAACTTGCTAACTTAAAAGTTCAAGGGTTTCTTTGTAATTAAATCATTCTTTTTCTAAGTCCAGGGACCATTCTATCAATTTGTTAAACTTCTAGTTCGTTACGCTGCTCTTAACGAATTAGGTTATCATAACGAACTGGTCCTTGTAACAAATTGGACCTTATAACGAATTGGTCCCTTGCCGAATCAATCCACATAACGAACCAGTCCATATAATGAATCAGTCCAGGTAACGAATTGGACTTTCTAATTCGTTATCTCTTTAACGAACGGTCAAGCGAATCAGGGGTAATTCGTTATCCTTTTCCATAGCGAACTGGGACACGAACTAAGGTTAGTTCGTTAAGATTTCATTAACGAATCATTTGACAAATCACCCCTATTTCGTTAACTTTCCGTTAACGAATTAGGGTTACGTCATAGAATGTCATAAACATTCCCTTACCTTGTACATACTTTCCGGCGCGGTCGCTGGAAAACCGAGTTTTGACTCGTTTTTTACCGTGTTTCGCCCCGTTCGATCCAGATCTGAGCTAGGGTGATCCCTAAGTTCATCTTAGGTTCAGCTTATACCCGATTTCACCTGGATCTCGTGACTTAGATGGTTTAACGGTGTCGACTCGTCGTTTAGTGACCATATCTAACGGGTTTAAGCTCATACAACATCATACTATCATTACCTTGGGTCGAGATCGGTTCTTCTTCTATGTTTCGGCTAGAGAGAGAATTAGAAAGAGATAGAGAGAGAGAGCTTAAGTGTGTGTTTTGGTGGTGTATGGAATATGTGTGAAATGAATTAAATGGGTAATTATGACTTATATAATTATGGATCGTGGGCTTAAGCCCATGGTCTTTCCTTCCTTCCTTCATAACCCAAGTCCATAACCCATATCCATTTAACCCAATACTAGCCCGACTCATAATAACTCGTATTTCATTTATTAACCGAAATTCAAAAAACGGGATGTTACAATTACATGGAATATCAAGTCTTTCCCTTACTACACAACCACAGGCTCGTTACAAAAGCCTTATTTAATAAGTAGATAAAGATAAAACAAGAAAATTTAAATCATATTACAATAGCCTTATTTAATAAGTAGATAAAGATCGAACCCGGATTACTAGTGTTTTAACCGGCACGTTGCGCCGTGCAGGTCGGTAAAATTTGGACGGTGGTAAAATTCAAGCGTTGAGTAAGTTATAAGTCGACGTGAGTTCAGTCGACTGGAATGTCGTGCGTTATTATATAAAACAAAGAATTAGAAAAATTGAGGTGGGCCAATGGGGTCACGGCGGTCGATAAACTCGAGCGTTGGTAAAACCCGGCCATTGTCGATTCCGGATCTAAAACAAAAGGAAAGACAGAAAAATTACGTTCGGTCGGCTTCCGTTACATTCGTTACGATGACTGAACTAAGAAAACAGAAACAAAATCTGCGGACCAGTTCAGTGCCGCCAAGTGACCCAATAGGGCACTTGCAACACCAAACTTCTTAATTGTTATATAGTTATAACAAGTGATGTCTTTAATTTATTATTGATACTGTATTATAATACATATTTCATATAGAAATATAAAAATATAAGTTTAAATGTTTCTCTTTCTTTGTTTGTTGTTGTTATTTTTTTTAAAATACCGAGGTGATGTTATTATCTTGCTATTGTAAGATTGAAATGTCATAAAATGCATTTGATTCTAATACAATTTACTTTGGCTAGATCCTATCCAAAAGGAAACGCGAAATAGAACGGATAAATGAAGGGAACAAATATTTCTGGGAGGGGTTATTCGTTTCCTAGTCTTCGACACAAGAAAGGGATTTTTCACACCCTTTTCTTGTGTCGAAATAATAATGATTCTTTATGTTTATACTGTTCGTCAAACATTCCTAGTTTTAAGTAATTGCAACTTTTAAAACCCACTAAACAGTCCCTTTTAAACATATAAACATATTGTTAATGGCTTTTGAATCCCCCCCACCACACAAATATTTTAAACAGTAATTACCTTTTTGTACGTTAATAATTTTTGTAAACAAAATAAATAAGTATTTTATTCTCTTTAATTTGAGTATTATATTGGAATACATTTTTTTAATTAAAACCAAATTAACATGTTGCGTGAATTGCAATGTCTATGTTTCCCGCCATATCATGTAAGCGCCTCTTTAATTAGTTTATTACCAAACTGTGGAACATCTTTTTCTTGCATTTGGTTTAGAATTGGGTTAGTTTCGATTCCACCTATAGTGCTTAGAAATAGAGAGACTGGTGCAGCTTCATTTGCACTTGGAAGGCTAATAAGGTTTCATTTGCACTTGAAGGCTAGTAAGGTGTAATGCATAACAGTTCAAGTGGTGTTTATTTGACGTAATAGGAACGAGAAGGTGCATAACGGTGTCAATGTCAATTTCTTGAAGGTGATGGAGGAAATCAAAACTATTGGATTCTTGTGGGTTAATCCTTTAGTGTTAACCTCACTTTGGATATGTGGTGTAATTTATGTCGATTAGCTTGGGCTTTCAGCATATGTAGTGTTGTTCTTGTGAGTGTGTTTTTTGTTTGGGAGTTTATTTGTTTAGTCTGCTCAGGATCTAGGATCTTGCTAGTTTATTTTTAACAAAATTTCCAGCTTTCTTTAAAAAATGGTTTTGTTTTAATATATTAAAATTTTCAAACAAAAAGAAAAGTTGACCAAACAACCTCAAAAGTGGTTTATTTTCCCTTCTCTCTCTTATTTTATTTCCTCTCACTTTTTTCAATCAATTATAATTTAAATCCAGCCGTAGATCCAATGTTTAGTTGGTATAATTTTCTAAAGATTCAAATTACTTGAGTAACAAGCAGTATAAGAAAAAAAGAAATGAAAATAGGACCCGTGAACATATCATCTTTCCATTTACGGGACGACAACACCCCACGATTTTCTATCAACATATTTTTGTTTGCATTCTAATATTCTTTTTAAACGCATTTAAATAATCTACATTAACCATTTGCTGATTGTCGTGTTACTCGTGTACTCGTGTTACATAATTATCACCTCACGTCTCCCTCTCACCCCTCGTGAACAGATCATTAACTCTCTCTCTCTCTCTCTCTCTCTCTCTCTCTCACACACACACACACACAACAAATGGATCATAATATAAAGATACCTCTACTAACACAAGATGATGATGATGGTGGTGTGTTTAAGGAAGTAAAGAAGCAGTTATGGCTAGCTGGACCTCTTATATGTGTGGCTCTTCTTCAATACTCTTTGCAACTTGTTTCAATTATGTTTGTTGGTCATCTTGGAGAGTTATCTCTCTCTGGTGCTTCCATGGCTACTTCTTTTGCTTCTGTCACTGCTTTCAGCTTATTTGTATGCACTTAACTAATTCGATCTTACACTATGATACTAAATACTATAAACAAACTCATTAAACTGTATTAATATTTGTTTGATGACTTAATCTATCAGATGGGCATGGCAAGTGCTTTAGATACATTATGTGGACAATCATATGGAGCAAAACAATACCATATGTTAGGCATATATATGCAAAGAGCAATGGTTATTCTTACGGTGGTCGGTATTCCTCTAGCAGTCATCTGGTTTAACACCGCTTCGATCCTTAAATTCGTCGGTCAAGCCCCTGACATAGCCGAAGAGGCCGGGGTCTATGCTCGGTTCATGCTCCCTAGTCTTTTTGCCTATGGTCTTCTTCAATGTCTTGTTAGATTCTTGCAAACACAAAACATTGTGTTTGTGATGATGCTGAGTTCCGGGACCGCCACTTTGATTCATGTACTTGTTTGCTGGATTTTGGTGTTTAAGCTTGAGCTCGGAAGCAAAGGGGCCGCGTTGGCGAATTCAATATCGTATTGGAATAATGTGATTTTGTTGGCACTATATGTCAAGTTTTCATCCGCTTGTAAGAAAACATGGACAGGGTTCTCTAGAGAAGCTTTTCATGATATTCTTGCTTTTATTAAGCTAGCAATACCTTCAGCTGTTATGGTATGGTAAGATTTTACTCTCCACACATAAATTTAAACTTATGCAACAAAAATTGGGTTAGGTCAACTTGTAGAATTTGGGTTTGGTCAAAAATTGGATTGAGTCAAAGAAAACAGCGCACAAATGAGAATTAATTAACATAACAAATTATAATTAACAAAAAGAAAACAAAAAATATATTAAGAATCTAGTGATTGATTAGCTATAAGTCATTATTGTTAACATATATTATGGTGGGTCACAAAATTGTAGCATGAAGTGGAGTACTCATGGTAGGTCAATCAGCTCATCAGAGTGCTCCTATCACCTCACAGTATTGTCCTGATCTACTAAATGAAAAGATATTTGCGTTTGTCGCCCCCCCCCCCCCCTGATTCGGTGTTAATGTGACTCGAAAACCCATACACGAGCCGTATATTTATTCTTGTCAATCATGTATGTTACTAAGTTGTAACCTGAATGCGACTCATGTAACCTTCTTAACTACAAGAGTAAACCGGAACGTATAACAGCACTAAAATAATTAAATTCATATGCAGTTTGGAGATGTGGTCATTTGAGATGATTGTTTTGCTTTCTGGACTTCTTCCAAATCCTAAGTTGGAGACATCGGTGCTTTCCATATGGTAAATTACCTATCTAATCATATATATACAAGATTAATCTTTAACTATTGTTTGTTATAAAGTAAATGAATTAAAACTTATACCGGTTAATCATATATTTTCACAAGACAGGATGCATGTTTATTTCAAACCATATATTGTACAAAACATGTCTAATTAATCCGATGTTTTCCCAGCCTTAATACTGCAGCAGTTATGTGGATGATCCCATTTGGACTAAGTGGTGCTGTCAGGTATGCTGCATATAATCATTCATCCAAACAGACATTTGACACAGGCCTCTTTTATGATCATGTGTTAATGTTGAAGTATGTTCTGATGATTTGTGTAGCACGCGGGTCTCAAATGAGTTGGGAGCTGGACATCCACGCACTGCACGGTTATCTGTCATGGTTGTGCTAGTTGTGGTTGTTATTTTAGGAATTTCGGTGGGATCAGTTTTAATGCTGATTTGTAATATTTGGGGATACGCGTATAGCAACGAAGTTGAAGTTGTGGAATATGTAGCAGCCATGACGCCAATTCTTGCAGTATCAAACTTCATGGACGGTATCCAGTGTGTTCTTTCAGGTTTTGTACGAGGATGTGGTTCCCAGAAGATTGGGGCATACATTAACCTCGGGTCATACTACCTTGTTGGCATACCTTGTGCCGTTTTACTGGCCTTCGTGTTACATGTTGGAGGAAGGGTATAATTATATATTTTATTTTTGTATAATTATATATTTTATTTTTGTATAACCATGAGTTATAATATGATGATTCAGGGATTATGGCTCGGGATTATTGCGGCATTGATGGTCCAAGTGATCTCGTTGTTGATCGTTACCATACGTACAAACTGGGATGCTGAGGTAACATTTTCAACTTATTTGGTTTAACCATTTTTATTAGTCTTGATATTCACCTCCTAGGCTCTTAACTCATTCCCAATTTTAACTATCGAGCAAGATATACGCGCATATCTAATTGATAGCTGTTTTATTGTGGATATAGGCTAGGAAGGCAGGGGAAAGGGTATACGAGTCTGCATTACCCGTCGAGATTGTATCATAATGGTAAATTATTCAAAGGTTTGGAGTTGGAGGTCATTGAATGGTGAAGAATTTATAAGACATGATTATATCTCATATATGTAGTTATTCAAAACTTTCATAAGAAAGTCGTATTACGTGATAACTTAGCAGGGATCAGATTTCGGCATAGGTTCATTTTCTATTTTGACTAAGCATGTAGATGATTATAAAGTCTTTCAAGTTTTTATACCTATGCTGATTCGAAGACTCGGTAGTGTTGTTTTGCCTCATTAGAAAGAAAAGTGCATTTGGTACACTTCGTTTTACCCTTTTAGGCTTTTAGTGTAACGAGTATGTTTCCTTTTACTATTTATTCTGCTATAGAGTGTATGCACCATTTCGTTGAAGGTCAGAACACACATTAGAAATCTATCGGACTTTCAGCTTTTCTCTAATCGGCTAATCCATCCGACAATGACAGGAAAATGTTCGAAATCAACAGTTGAAAACCAAGATATAGGCACGGAAAAAGTTACAACATTAAACCATGTACGTTTCAATTGCAAGTACGATTGAAATTGCTCACACAATTAATGTACAATCTATTGAACAGTTGAGTATTCTTAAACTTTTAAAGGCGTCTTGTTAAAAGCTTGAATCAAACATGCTAAATTTAACTTGAGCCCGAACTTAAGCCTAAACTGAGCGTCATATATCGATTTAAATAGGCTCTTGAGTGTAAACCAACCTATTATTAAGTTGAATATAACAATTTTTATATATTTTATAAAAAAAAGAGAAATCTGCATTTTGTCTCCCTGGTTTATATCCACATTCGATGGGTTTTTGCGAAGTTTGGGCCCCTGTGTTTCTCCGGCGGGTTCCTCTGACTCCTACCGTTAGTTGACCTGTCGTTGACCGTTAATGTCGAAGGGTAATATAGTCTTTTACCTATTTACACACCCCTGATTCAATAAAACCCCCGATTTAGGGTTTTTTTCCCAAACACCCAAATACAAACCAACCATTCGAACATTGAACCCCTAATTTTTCCGATCACCGTTAAAATCAAATGTCACCTGCACACATCGCAATGTCGACATCGTATTCTATTAGGCCGGACAGTGAGTATTGTGACCCGTATGACCTATATGGTAAGGTTTTACTGTTTGCTCAACATTTTCGTTTTTTTGCTTGATTGTTGTTAACGGGTTGAATGTTGTTATAGGTGAAAATTATTCACATGCGTTCACCATAAAACTTTTCCATGGAGGGTATTTCGCTCCGAGGGGCAGCGAAGATACGAAGGGGGGAAGATCACTTACGTTGATGAAGTTCAAGTTTCTGAATTTCATAAAAGTTTGTTGCTTGGAATACTTTGTAAGTTACAATATGGTTGTGGTACAGCTTGTTGTTTTCATTACAAACATCCGCGTATTAGTTTGGACTTGGGTTTAAAGCCGTTGGTTGAAGATTATCATTTTCAAGATGTTTGTGATATGATTAGAGGTAGTGATGGTATAGGTACTCACATTGTTGAGATTTTTGTAGAACATGACAGGACTAGTGGTACTGAAATTATGGTCTATGATTCTGGATTTGTACCTGGTTTTTGTTTTGAAAGTGTTAATGAAGTGAGTGGTCAAAGTGTCCATGAAGTGAGTGGTGAAAGTGTCCATGAAGTGGGTGGTGAAAGTGTTGATGAAGAGAGTGCTGAAAATAGTTCTAGTGAGGAAGATGATGACAGTTATGATAGTGATCGATCAGATGAAAGTGATCCTGAGTATACGGCTGCCTTTCAAACACCCTTGGAGGATGTAGAAGTTGACATGAGGTTGTTAAAGCTATTGTAGATTTTGATGTGGTAGAAGCAGCAGCAGATCATATTAGTGATGATGATGGTTTAAATCCTTGCATGGATACCTATGAGAGCTCTGATGATGAGCGCTTGAGTGTCTTGAATAGTATGCTAAGAAAGTTCAAGGGTAAGGAAAGGAATAATGATGATGAGTGTCCATTTTATGTTGGTCAGTTAATACCATTAAAGGAAACATTGAATGAAATGGTAAAGAGTTATGTTATTCATGCTAGATGAGATTTATATATCAAGAAGAATGATCCTTTAAGGTTTAGGGTGATTTGTTTGGGGACCAATCCTAATTTGGTTGCTGGTGAGGGGTCAAATGTGTCAAGTCAGGAAAAGTTGAAGGTAAAAAAAGGGGAAATGAAACCCACTTGCCCTTGGACGCTGTACATCTCAAGACAATCTGTTGAGGATAATTGGTGTGTGAAGGCCATTCCTAGAAAACACGACTGTCTCAGAAGTAGAACAATTGGTTTGTACACAATGTCTACTATTGCCAAAGAGATTGAGGTTGAGCTACAAACCACCCCCAACTTATCTGCCAAGGAATTTAAGGCCAAATTCCAGCAGATGCATCAAGTAAAACTTTCTTAATCGAAGATGAGAAGAGCAAAGACAATAGCTTTGCAAAGGAAGGATGGTGACCACACCAAACAATACACCCACCTCAGATCCTATATTGATGAGCTTCTTAAAGCAAACCCAAGTAGTACCATTAAATTAAATGTTGAACCATGTGCTAACCCTAACCTTAAAACAAGACAATTTAGAAGGATATATGTGTGTTATGCTGCTTTGGTTAAAGGATTTAAATTGCTTGGTAGAGAACTTCTTGGGATGGATGGTTGTTTTATGAAAGGGAAATACCCCGGACAGATTTTGACTGCTGTCGGGACGAACGGTAACAATTGCTTGTATCCTGTTGCCTTTGCAATAGTGGAAGCCGAATGCACAGACTCATGGAAATGGTTCTTAGATCTCCTTAGAGATGATCTTGACTTGCCTCATGATGCCAATTTTACTTTCATAAGTGACCGACAAAAGGTATGTACACGTAGGATATATTTGTAATAGGCTAACTCATGTACACTAATTATGGTGATTTGACTGTTGTATGGACTTATTCAAGCAGTTGAGAGTGTTTTCCCTAGGGCAGAGCATCGGTTTTGTTGTAGACACATCCATGAGAACTTGAGGCAAACCTGGAGGGGAGATTTGTATAAAGGCTTGTTTTATAGGGCAGCATCGGCCACTTCTGTCCCCTACTTCAACATGGCAATGGAGGAGATTAAGAAAACAAATCTTGATATGTTTCTCTGGCTTAGTGAGATCCCGGCAGCTAGATGGTCAAGATCACATTTTTCAGGAAGGGCAAAAAGTGATATGTTGCTGAACAACCTTTGTGAATCTTTCAACAAGCAACTTGTTGGAGCAAGAGACAAGCCGATCATTACATGCTTGAAGATATTAGAGAGTATTTGACCATGAGGATTGTGACTGTGAAGAAGATGCAAGCCACTGCAAGGGGACCATTAACACCGCAAGCAACAAAACATGGGATGAAATCCAAACAGAAGCAAGCAAATTGACGGTTATGATGGTTGATGATGTGACTTACCAGGTATGAAAATTTGCATGACTATGATATTACAATCAATCTTTTGTTAATATGCAAATATGTTCATAGGTTAAAAGTCTGAGAAGCCAATGTGTGGTGAATGTGGGGGATAGAACTTGCACGTGCAGGAGATGGGACTTCACAGGCATGCCATGCAAACATGTTGTGGCAGCCCTATATAACATGATAGAAAACAACATGTATATCGGTCCATTGGAGAAGTGGGTTGATGAAGCTTACTGGTTAGACACTTGGAAGAAGGTGTATAATCACCAAATCAGGCCCATACCAGGCCCTGATATGTGGACACCCTCAAATTGCCCAACAATAATAACTCCTCCTAAACATCATACTCAGATTGGCAGACCGAAGAAGAGCAGGAAGAAGGCACTAGGTGAGAAGAAGAAATTGGCAGCTAGCAAGAAGAGGAAAAGGAAGATTGAAGAGGTTCAGGAAGTGTTTTCTGCAGGAGGAAGACTTACCAGGTTGGGGCATGAAAAAAGTTGTGGAAGATGTGGAGGTTACGGACACAACATCAGAACTTGCAGGGCACCAATTCAACAATAATGATGTCAACCATGAAGTTGTGTTTGAGTTAGATTGATGGTGTGTGTTTGAGACTATTTAAGACTTTTGTTTTGAACTTTCTGGTACCATGTCATGGTTTGTGTTTGAAACAATTTAAGACTTGTAGCATGTGTGTTTGATTTGGGACATGATGGTTTGTATGCTATGTTTGACTTGGGACATGATGGTTTGTATACTATTTTGACAGTATTTTGTTTAATGCTTTTAAAACTAGTAGCATGTAGGCAAATAATGCAAACATTACAATAGATTTAATCATGTCAAATTAAAGTACAATTCAAATGCAAACAATACTAGAAACCAACTACAATGTTACTTTCAATGACAATCATCATTTGACCAGTCAGAGTCCCACACTGGATCGTCTTCGTATGGATCATGAAAGTAAACTTCTTCCGGCTCACTGGTGTACTTGAAAGCTGCTTTCACAACCTCAGGGTCATAATCATCACCAGGATCCATTTCATGTTCTTCACTTGGTCTAAATAAGTCATCTTCTTGCACTAAATAAGCCATCAACTCATCTTCACCCAATTGATATTCCTTGTCTTCCATTTGACTTTTGTCTTGGTCAAACTGCACTTTCTCAATTTCATCGTTCCCTAACTCAACATTCTCAGTTTCATCATGGCTGCAACATGACTGATAATGTGGAACACAAATTTAAAGTAAATAGATGAAACAAGAAGCTCTAAAATTTAACATAAACTTAAATAACAACAACAAAGATTACATTATCCCATACTACAAAGACAATGTTAACAGCTAATCAATAAAAACACACATAAACGAAGAACAAAAACCAACTAATTCCTAACAACATCTTCAAGCTTGTTACTTCTTTGGTTTTCATTCTTGCAAAATCATCTTTTTTGTTCATCATCTTCACCATTGCTTGAATTACCTTTTCACAACTAGGGCATGTGGGATCATCAGCCCATTTTAGCCATCTACAACTCCCCTTCTGTAACGGACTAAATATATCAACAAATAAACAACCCTAATTCGATTCACAATTCACAGATTACCCCTAAAATTGACCTAAGCAACACGACAGACCAAATCATCATCGATTAACAGACTAGAACCCTAATTCGTGAGTAACTAAAACTTACACGGCACAAGAATCGACGCCCCGGGTTTGCATCGGTCCTGGATATCCGGTAACATGTCGCGGCACCACATGAACATCTCACACAAACCTTATCTGCACGGCAAGGCTTGGAAGGTGAACCCGAGGAGAATTGACTTGACTTGGATTGAGATATCTTTCAATCGGGTCACCCAATAATGCCGTTCAATTACAGGTTGAGAGAATCGCCGGAGATAGTAACATAAAGGGAAATAGGGTAGATCGAGTAGTTATAAACGAATCAGGGGTAATAAAGTAATTTCCTTTTTTATTAACGGGTCAACGATGGGTCAACTGACGGTAGGAGTCAGAGGAACCCGCCGGAGAAACACAGGGGCCCAAACTTCGCAAAATCTTTTTCAAGGGTAAACCCATCGAATGTGAATATAAACCAGGGAGACAAAATGCAGATTTCTCTAAATAAAGTTATCTAATAACAAATAGTAACTATAAATTAAGTTAAGTACAATAAATTTTATTTAATTTATATATATATATATATATAGGGGATGGTTCATGCAAGAAGTGATTTTAGTGTGTGAAGTAAGAGAAATAGATCTGAATCATTGATTCTGTTTAATCAATGGTGTACAATACAAATGGCATATTAGTAACTACGATAGTGACCCGTATTACACCCGGGTGGAAAAAAATGCAAATGTCATATTTATTAAAAAAAGACAAAATGGCAAAACACGTCATTTATGTTTTCATGGTTTTCCAATAGTCGTCATTTGGCAAACTTAATTACTGAAATCATGTTCTATATATCAAAAATGCATCACGTTACGTCCTTTACACTAACTCAGTTAAGTTTTTTCGTTAAATCTGATAATAAGCATTAAGGAAGAGGCTAATTTTGTAAATTCACGTATTTATTTAATAATTAAAACTAAAAGAAATAATATATATATAAACCTCTCTCCCTCTCTCTCTTTTCTCTTTTTCTCTCTCTCTCTCTCTCTCTCTCTCTCTCTCTCTTCAACAAACCAATCTTCATCCTCTGGCCACCACCACCACCTGCACCCATCCACCCCAACACCACCCCCAATAATCACCACCAACACCAAGAAGCTCATAAACACCCTCCACACGTGACCGATGCCGCTGCCGGAACCACAAGTACCACAATAGCACCACCATCTTCGATCCAATCAACAGAAAATTAATCGACTGAACCGTCACTGGTTCATATCTAAATGGAGGTGAAGCAAGTTTATAAATTCTAGATCTAGAAGGGTTGGATGAATCAGACCAAAACCGACCCGAATCAAAGAAAAATTACACTTGAATCAAAACAAATCGAAGATTATGTGAATAACTAGGGCATAAAAGATCCTAAATCAGACCCGAATTGGATCATCATGTTTGTGAATAGCTGGGTAATTTGTGTCGATAAGATTTAAGGACGGGTTGAGGTGGGTGGTTTGACAGTTGTGAATCTGATGTTTCTAATGGCGGTGACGGCAGGTTGAGGTGGGTGGCCCGTGGTTGTAGATCTAATGGTTGTAAATGACGGTGGCGGCAACTTGAGGCTGGAATCCGGTGGAAATTTCGATAGTGAGATGCAAACCGACGATGCCGACGGTAGGCTTCCGGTAGATCATCACACAATGATTAAACAGGAAGGGGGGGAGAGAGAGGGGGGGGAGGGAGGGAGGGAGAGGAAGTGGTGGGTGGGGCTTGCATCTTCTGGTTGTCGGAAAACGAGAGGTGAGAGAGTGACGGTGGCAGGTGGTGGTGAAAGTGGCCAGGAGAGAGAGAGGTGAGAGAAATAGATGGAGAGAGAGAGAGAGAGAGTGTGTGTGTAATTTATATGTATAATATAATTTTTTGTTATTAAATAAAATTTGAAGTTACAAATATACGCTCATGTGCATTGCACATGACCAAATTTAACGAAAAAACTTAACTAAGTTAGTGTAAAAGGACGTAACGTGATACATTTTTGAAACATAGAACATGATTTTAGTCATTAAGTTTGCCAAATGACGACTATAAGGACCAGTTTTGCCATTTTATCTTAAAAAAATATAATAGTTTTACTTGAACTATAACACGTTACATAGTTATTTTAATTAAAAAAATACCTCTGTCACCGGTAACTTTGCACCCGATATCTTTAAAAATCAAAAACCAATTATAATATGTCATTCAAGTATTATAAAACAAATAATGTATGCATACGCCATCAAGTATTATAAAATGTCATAAAAATGCAAAAACAACATTTCACACTACCCAATTATCAATTTTTGTTGTCGTTCATTTAAATTCGAGTAGAAAAACTCAATGAAATTAAAAAATAATATATAAATTAAAATTTCCTGGCAATTATATTGTTTAGGTATCAGGGTGATTTTATTCTCTCCGTAAACACATGCTAACAAACTATGAGGAATCGTCATCTCAACATTAAAGACCGCTCAAAATTTGATTAATCGAAGGGAAAAAATAAAATAAGTAGGGACCGCACAAAAAGTTGGTGTTATCCTTATTGGAATCGTCCAAAATAATAAGTGTAAATATAAAAAAAAAAAAAAACTTTATGTAAATCCAACAGAAAAAAAAAAGAAACCCAAATAATAATCTTTAAATACATGTGTATGAAAGATGTAGGAAATATACATGTTTCATTCTAAAATTATATAACTCTACAAACATCAATTTCATAAGGAAATACAAAAGCGAAGTAGAAATCTAGAACTTTATTATAAAAAATAATTATTTACCTTGTTTTATGCGAAAACACAAGATTTAGAAAAGATAGATACAAAAGGTTACGAATTAAGGATTATATATATATATACACAAATCATTGAAATGCATAATGAGAAAAAAAATAGCTACAATAATGATCATCATATAAAAGGGAAAAT
The DNA here is from genome assembly GCF_021521415.1 of Bidens hawaiensis. NCBI lineage: Eukaryota > Viridiplantae > Streptophyta > Magnoliopsida > Asterales > Asteraceae > Bidens > Bidens hawaiensis. The sequence goes on from NW_027505531.1 coordinate 102,377, forward strand.
AAAATAAGTTTGAAAAGAATTAATTGTGCGTTAAATTTGGTTAGAAAAACATGTGAAAGGAAAGTTTGTTATTGTCAAACATTATGATTGTTGAAAACTTTACGAAATTAATGGGCAAAATGTCATCCTTAATATATTTGGAATATTAATAACGTCAATGATGAAAAACTTCATAAGAAACTACAATAAATTCCAATGCCACATTTTAAAAACTATTAAAACCTACAATTCTTTGGTGGGATCAAAGCTCATTAAAGTTCAAATTCGAAGTTATATTAATTTGTTAAATAAGTGGAAATTCTATAGATGGAAACCAAATGAGTTGGAAGCCTATGTGAACATTCTACTTAAATGTCATACTAGGATATTACTCATGTTACACACGAGTTGAAATTTGATATGTAAGAAAGTGTATATAAACAACCATAAGATATCATTCTCTATATTAGAGAGATACAGAGAATAACATTGTTTACATAAGCAGTTACTAATTACACAAACTTAAGTTTATAACGAAAGTCATGAAAATATTAGATATTAATAGTCTTATACCAACATTATCTTCAAACTTTCCGTCCTCAAACAAACCATCCGGCCTTAAAGTCTGAAAAAAAAACAAACAATGGAACTCAATTAACTATTAAACAAAAATGTTAACGTATATCATAATGAATTTATGTGAACACGGGTTGAAAATAGATAAATAACAAAATTAATATAGACAAATTTACCATCCATCAACTTCTTCAAGATTTCACCAAAAAAGCAAATTACCTTCACAAATTGACAAACAAAATAAATGATTATAGAAGTTTATTATATGTTTTTAAAAGTTTTTAGTTATGAAATAAACTAATAACTTAAATAGAAAACACAAATTAAACAATGAAAGTAAAAAACTTAGAGTAATCAACTACATAACTAAGTTATTGGTGTTACCTTAAATTTTATCTTCATATTCCAAAGAGTTTGGAAGATCATCAAAATTTGACTCATAGTTCTCACACTCTAACAACCATTTTACCTTCTCACTAACTTCATTTTTCAAATCCAAATGTGCCATTTCTTTTATAACATTAGCAAGCTTCAAGTGATCCAAATCTCTTAAAAGAAACAGATCTTTGGATTCCAATATCGATTTAGGATAGTACCCGTGTTACACATGGTGGAACATATTTAAAAACATAATATATATGTAACATCATATAAATTTATTGAAATGCAAATGTTGTATTTATAAATAAATGATACTTTTACATGAATTATAAGACATCATAAGTTAATTGAATCAAATACAAAAACATTCAAAGACTAACAAAGATAAATGAAAAGTTAAAATATTTTATAAATTATATCATTAGTACAATAATAAGCAAACAAATGAAATTAGTCTCCAAATCAATAAAACAATTCTACAATGTCGATTCAATAAAACTTTTATCTCAATGTTGATTCAAAAGATGAACTCTATCTAAGATAGTACCCTTGTTTATTTATTGCACATAGTTCTCACACTCTAACAACCATTTTATCTTCTCACTAACTTCATTTTCTAAATCCAAATGTGCCCTTTCTTTTAAACATTAACATGCTTCAAGTGATCCAAATATCTTAAAAGAAACAGATAATTGGATTCCTATATTGATTTAGGATAGTACCCGTGTTACACACGGTGTAACATATTTAAAAACATAATATATATGTAACATCATATAAATTTAATGAAATGCAAATGTTGTACTTATAAATAAATGATACTTTTACATGAATTATAAGACATTATAACTTATTTGAATCAAATATAAAGACTAACAAAGATAAATGAAAAGTTAAAATATTTTTTAACTTATATCATTAGTACAATAATAAGCAAACAAAGAAAATTAGTCTCCAAATCAATAAAACAATTCTACAATGTCGATTCAATAAAACTTTTATCTCAATGTTGATTCAAAAGATGAACTTTATCAAAGACATTTATTACACATCAATAACTGTAATATTTATTACCTTAAGATAGTACCCGTGTTTATTTGCACATCAATTTAAAACATTTATTACAAAACATGTTTGAATTAAATATTACCATCTTGAAAAATATTTATCACTAACTTCATTTTCCAAATCCAAATGTGTCATTACTTTTATAACATTAGCAAGTTTCAAGTGATCTAGATCTCTTAAAAGAAACAGATAATTGGATTTCAATATTGATTTAGGATAGTACCCGTGTTACACACGGTAGAACATATTTAAAAACATAATATATATGTGTAACATAATATAAATTTAATGAAATGCAAATGTTGTACTTATAAATAAATGATACTTTTACATGAATTATAAGACATTATAACTTATTTGAATCAAATACAAAAACATACAAAGACTAACAAAGACTATCTAAGATATTTATTTCATATCAATAATTGTATTATTTATTACTCTAAGATAGTACCCGTGTTTATTTGCACATCAATTTAAAACATTTATTACAAACCATGTTTGAATTAAATATTACCATCTTGAAAAATTTATAGTTAGTAACCTACTATCTTGAAAAAAATTAACAAACCATGTTTGAATTAAAAGGTTTAACTTTTAATTTTAAAATGTCATATTTTGACTTCAAAATGTAAACATAATATACATGAATTTTTTTTCAAAATCCAAAATGTGTCCACTGTCTTTTCTTTTTCTTAAAGCAAAGTTAATACGATTAATACAAATTAGTTATTTGATTTTGGTCAAAACATAATTAAATTTCAATTTATTATTTTTGATAAATACACAATTATATGTATAAACATGCATAAATTATGCTTCACTTAAAGACCATTAAAAAAATTACGGTTACTATTTTCAACATTATTAGTAACTCTTAATAACATAATAATGGATTGCAAGAAAATATTAACTTGTACAAAAAATATACCAAATTAACTTATTTACTTGATGGTAAAAAAATATTCAAATTAACTTAAATATTTTCGAATACCAAATTGCTTATTCACTTTTACTATCAAGTAATTATTTTCAAATAATTCAAATTAATTTTAAAATCGGTTTGTTTATAAATTAAGGAAAGTCAAAGTATATCAAATGTGTTACGATTTACCTTAATTCGTCTAATTATTTACTTATTTCCTTATTTACTTATTTATCGATTATGTAGTATAAATTAACAACTTATTTATGTAAACTATAATATAATAGAAGTTGGTATATTATACAAAAGTTAGTAAAAGTAAAGTTGAAATTAACTTGGAAGAAGGAAAACAATGAAGGTTGTGATATTAAAAGGTGGTGAAAAAATGATTAACAAAGTAACGATTATATAGTATAAATTAGTTACTTATTTATGTATTATAATATAAATAGAAATGATTTAGAATAATTGTAAATTATAATCTCGAAAATGGTTAGTTAAAATAATTGTAAATTATGAAAGTGTAGAAATAAGATGTACAAATTTGATTTTCATATAAACATAAACGGTACATTTCATTTATAATATAAGATGTAAATATATATTCCATGTTAATTTTAGTCAAATCATTATTATGGAAGATTAATTATCATTATTTCGTTATTTACTTATTTATCGATTATGTAAAATATAATATAAATAGAAATGATAAATAAATTTATAAATTAAACATATTATAATATAAATATAAGTCATATCGTTTTTTAATTTATCAATAAATAAACTTTGACCATTTTTAAAGTAATAATTTATCATTATTATCGTTTTAGTCAACATATTGAACTAACAATATACCATTTTAAACTTTGACCATTAATTTATTGTTAATATATCAACATTTACCTTATTAATTTAAAATAACATATAATATTTTCGACATATAATATTTTCGAATACCAAATTAACTAATTCACTTTGACTATCAAGTAATTATTTTCAAATAATTCAAAATAACTTTAAAATCGGTTTGTGTATAAATTAAGGAAAGTCAAAGTATATCAAATGTGTTAATGGGATAATTAAACTATATAAATTACAATATTCATGTTAATTAGGTTATTTAAACAAATAAGGAAAGTCAAACTAAATAAATTGTATTAATGGGAAAATTCAATGTCTAATAGATTAACGCGCGCCGGAAAAAAAAATATAGATCAATTTATCTAAAAAGAATGAAAATGAATATACATGAATATTCAAAAATGAAATATGCATAAATATTAAAAAAAATACATATTATAAACTCATGATCAATCCGTGAAATTAGATTATATGAGTCGGACAATTACCTGAAATAATAAAGACGAATATTAATATTGATATTATGGATTATTTTAATTATAACTATAAATTTGGATCTATTATTCATCTTACCAAATTTAGTTTTGTTTACCAATTCAAAATTTTATATTACATATTAATAATTTATAAATTAATGAGTGGTAATATCCCATAGTTATCGTATAACACAAATTTTAACATTATGCAATAACGGAATATTATATTTTAATTATTCTGAATTCTCATATCTTTCTCTTATAATAATAATAATAATAACAATAATAATATATATATAAATGGTAGTAACAAAGTTCTATGTATGTGTAAATGTTATTTTATAATTAGCATTAATATGGTTAAATAGTAAATGAGGAAAAAAATGAAGTTCATTTGTAAAATCGGTTTTCTTTAAAAATTAAGGAAAGAAATTGTGCATGAAATGTGAATGAAATAAATTGTATTAAGCAACAAAATTAGGAGATAGTTAATTGAGAAAGTCAATGTATATAAAATGGGAATTCTGTTATGACCATAAATTAGGAAAGTCAAACTAAATAATTTGAATTAATGGAATAGTTAATTGTGTCATTTATTAAGGTGCCGGAAAACAAAATATACATCAAGGTATACATTTGCAAGACCCCGTTACCGGTGCCTCACTTTAACGTTGGATTTACTCATAAACGCAGTTCTAAATATCATAGTTAATAAAACATTCGCGGAATATTAAAAACATTCAAGCCATTTCATTACATAACCATATTTCTTGTCTTAACGATCATTCCAAATAATTTAACATAAAACATTGTCTTTAAAATTACATAACATTTCCTTGAGATACCAGCTTCTTCAAGTCCATGTCGTGTGTCTCCCCTTATGCAAATTGCCTCAATCTACTCACATGCGTGCATACTAAAAGTCAGCTACGCTGAGTGAGTTCTAGTTAATCATACGACATACAATCTGTTCACATACTTGCACATGTGCCCGAAGGTGTGTACATTATTCATACTTTATTTTACTTGCATAACTATCCATACTATATAAAGAGCCTTCCGCCCTATAACCTCACAGATGTTATAAGGGTTTGGTCCCCAACGACACAGATATTATTAGGGTCTGGTCCCTACCATCACATATATTATAAGGGTTTGGTCTTTATCCTCACATATATTATTACGGTCTAGTCTCTATCCTCACAGATATTATTAGGGTCTGGTCCCTATCCTCACAGACATTATTAGGGTCTGGTCCCTTTATTTTGTACTACGGTAACATACATGTCCTTTACATACTTGCTTTAATAACACGTGCAATATCCGAATATCGTTCACGTACTGTTTATACATCATACATACTTCATTCATACATCATACATACTTCATTCATACATCAATCATACATCATATATATCATTCATATCTTAGCTACCACCTGACGGTCCATGCGATATCCGAAGATCATTCATGCACCGTCAAGCAATCATCATACATAATTCATATAAGGCATACACTTACAACTTAAGGTAAGTGTATTAACTGTCACATCGAGTATGCACACAGCCCCGAAAACATAACAAGGAAGTGGGGCTAGAAACTCACCTGAACGCGGTTAAGTACACCGTTAATGGTTATTCTCTTTTTTAGCTGTGCACGACTAACTATATAACAATTACACGTATCAATTATCTATCGCTATCCATATCGTATTTCTAGTTTAATTATAACCCACAAAGAATGGAGGTCCGGGGACAGCGCCCCTGGCAGCGGGGTCTAGGGGCGGCAGCCCCTAGCAGGGTCCAAGGGGCAGAGCCCCAGGCTGGGGTCGAGCTGCCAGGTCAGCTTGGAAAAAATTTATTTCCATCAACTGTCTTATCACATTTTTCATTAGAATTTTAAATTATTTTCTAATTCGCTAACTCATTTGCCCTAACGAATTAAGCCTGATTCGTTAGCTAATTCGCTATCTTTCATGATCTAGTTCGTTAGCTGATTCGTTATATTGGTTCGTTATCTCAACATGGTCTGGTTCGTTACTTGGTTCTCATAGCGAACTGGTCCTAATAACGAATTGAACCCTATAACGAATGACCCCTCTGTAACGAATTGAACCTTCTAATTCGTTATCTCCTTTAACGAATGACTATAACAAATTGGGGCTAATTCGTTATATTTTCCTTAACGAATCTGGATACGAACTAAGGCTGGTTTGTTAAGCTTCTTGTAACGAATCATCTGACGAATTGCCTCTAATTCGTTAACTCTCCGTTAACGAATTAGGGTTAGGTCAGAGAATGTCAGAAACATTCTCTGACATTCCCTTCCTCGTACCCGCCACCTTTCTGGCGCCGTCGTCGCCGGAAAACCGCGGGTTCGCCGGAAAAACGTATTTTTGCACCATTTTCACCGTTTTTCGTCCTGTTCGATCCAGATCTGAGCTAGGGTGACACCTAAGCTCATCTTAGGTTCAGTTTATACCCGACTCCACCCGGATCTCGTGACTTTAACGGTTTAAAGGTGTCGGCTCGTCGTTTCGCAACTAGATCTAACGGGTTTGAGCTCATACAATATCATACTAACATTACCTTGGATCGGGATCGGTTTTCCTTGGTGATTTCGGCTAGAGAGAGAGAGCTAACTGTGTGTTTTGATGGTGTATGGAATATGTGTAAATGAATGAAAAATGGGTAATTAAGGTTTATATAATTATGGATCATGGGCTTAAGCCCATGGTTTTTTCCTTCTTTCCTTCATGACCCAAGTCCATAACCCATATCCATTTTACCCAACACTAGCCCGACTCATAATAATCCATATTCTCATTTTATTAACTGAAACTAGAAAAGCGGGATGTTACAACATTAATATTTACCTTTAACTAAAATTTATGAAATTGAAATATTGAAATACATGAATATTCAAAAAAGAAAATCTATACATGATAATATAATAAAAATAAATCTTATAAAGTCTTGATCAATCATGAAATTATATTATATGAGTCGGACAATAATCTGAAAAAATAAAACCGAAAGTTAATATTGATATTATGGTTTTTTAAATTATAGTTAATAACCGGAAAATTTAAAACATGTAATCGGAAAAACAATATTGTGACAATGACCATGGTATGTCAGATTTTTTTGTAGAATTTCAAGAGAAATGAACATCTATTAGTCTTGGCATTGACCTGAAAGTAGAAAGTAAAATATTAATGTTGATATTACGGAATATTTGATTTTTAATTTGTAACCGGAAAATTTGAATGTCTTACCGGAAAATAACAAATATGGTTTTTAACCATGGAATATCCGATTTTGATACTGTTGATGGATGAACATAATTTTGATCTAGAACATAGATTAACAGCATGTCAAGCAAAAGAACACGAAAAATTAACAAATACAAACAAATATAAAACAATCATTGTTATAAGTATAAAACATAACCGGAAAAATTACCGTCATTACTTACCGGAAAAACTTAAACACGTCCAAAAATTGTAGACATCGTCTTTATTTATTTAAAAACTAAACTGATTTGAATAAAATCAATTAACAATTAAAAGAAACATAAAAGTATTAGAGGAAACAATAACCGGAAAAATATAATAATGCCGGAAATACATATATCAACAATCGGAATTTAATATATAATAGAAACTACCGGAAAATAATTAATAAAGATATAGATTTGGATTGGCCGGAATATGGGAGAGGATGAAAGAAAACAATAACCGGAAGAAAAATATAATAATGCCGGAAATACATATATCAACAATCGAAATTTAATATATAATAGAAACTTATCGGAAAATAATTAATAAAGATATAGATTTGGATTGGCCGGAATATGGGAGAGGATGAAAGAAGATCCGACTATTAGAGAAAGAGAGAAAAACATGATTATGGGTAAAAAATTAAGAAATGTTATTGTTTAAATATAGGTTAGAGGATGAGTTGGTTTTAGTATGAAAAGAATTGATGACATGGCATTGAGATGGCATTGATGTGGAGGGCCTAGAATGTTGACAAGTGGAAACCTCATTTTGCTTTAATAGTATGTATAGATGGATACTTTGTTTTGATTTAATAGTATAGTAAGATTAACTAGACATTATTTCAACATGTATTTAATTCAATAGGGTATAAATGTCTTTGGTGTATAGCCATCATTAAGTCAAACATTAATCTCTTCATCCATTACCATCATTTATGCCTTAATTAATTAAATCATAACCACATTTATCATGTAATTATGAGCTCTAATTCAAGAAATTTTTAATCTTGAAGACATTCAATCATGCACTAGATTATAAGTAATAGCTTTTGCGGTGGACTTTTAATAAATTTTAACCTCGTCTCAGTTATTATACCTACACACATACATACCTACACCAATGTTATAAAACTTTCTAGACGGTCCCTAGGTGGCCGACTCCCTTGTAGAGAGTACTCGGGGACTACTCGGTTTGTACTCAGACATGAAAAATATAACATAAATTAATTATTGGATTTTATTTATATGTTAAGACAAACATAATTCATGTCGAAATAAGTATAATTCATATGAAAAAAAACATAATTCAAAAGGTTCATGTTTCAATTTTTTACTAAAAACAAATTTAAAAAAAAAATGGTGGCCGAGTTGACCTTGGAGGCCGAGTAATCCCGAGTACCTCAATTTTTGACCGAGTTGGAACTTGGCGAGTATTGATGGTCTGTTGGAAAAATGCAGCAATGTTGATGACCAAGGACCTTGGAATCGCCAATTTCAATGCCTTGGAATCCGACTTCTACAACATTGACCTACACATATCACATACATACATGCATGCCTACATACTTACATTCCTACACATACCTACCTATGTACTTACATGCATACCTACATACGTACATACATTCATACATACCTACATAGATACATACATTTGTACATATATACCTACGTATATAAATAAATACATACACATAAATACAAGCAACTGGCAAGTAATTAGGGTTATATAAATTTATTGTTTTATAAAAACCTATTTGAATTATTATGGTGAACAGATGTAAAAAAACATGCAAACTCGTGTATATGGAATGTGTAAGTAAAACATAGTATGTTATGTAGTGCTTATTCGTGATATACAACATAGTTTACCGTTAACAACGGTTGATTAAAAAACATAAATCTGAATAATTGTGAACTAATGTTAAGATGAAGAATACGCACAGTTTTTAAAGATAAATAAAAAATAGTTATCATATTCAAATGTTTAAAAAAATAAAAAACAAAATATTACTTACAAATGTTTGTAGATTACGTGCGGTACTTCTTGCGAATGTTTAAGAAAAATGAAAAATAGAAATATTACTTGAAACCTTAATTCTACAATTACAGGAAAACTTCTATAAGTTAATAATGTTAAGATCTAGATAATTTATTAATTTAACGAGATCTTATTATAATTGATAAATTAATATATTATTAATTTAAATAGTTGGCTTATATGCGTGAGCAACTCTCAAATTAATGCACCGACCTTCAAAATTTTTATGTTCGTTCACTTTACCTATTTGAATAAAAGAGAAACAAGAACCTTTAAAATTTCCATTTACGTTGACACATTAATGAACTTGTCTAGAATTTTGGACTAGACAATCTTAGAATTTTTGAATATAGATTATTTTTTACTAAACAATCCTAGAATTTTGGAATATTTTAGTAATTATTAATTTATAGTTTTACCGGGACCTATATATTCAAATTGGGATTTCAAAAATTATTTTATCGATTGTGGTCCAATTTTATACTGGTCTCAAGTTGGGACCGGAAAAATTATTAATTTTATCGAGGTTATCAATTTATCGAGTATTAAATTACAAAGGTTCTACTATACTAGTTACCATATTCACACATTTATGGAGATTATAACTATACCCTTCTACATAAATTAAAGATAAAATTAAAAGAAAATTATGATTGGTTATGATGATTTCTCGAATTATGAGGAGTTCAACATACATTGAAATATAACTAGCTCTAAGGTTTATAGTGGCATGAGTTCCAAGACAAGATACGATAAAAAGTTATTATGTATTCTGATATTAAAAGTTTCATATCATGAAAGATGACTTTAACAGATTAGGCTATGCGGTATAAACCAATGGGCAACCCCCACTTATTGACGTGGACGCTGACATGGCACCTCTCATGCGAGGGGCTCACTGGAACACCGCCCGCCCAAGAATGATTCACGCGTTGCCGGAGGGGAATGACCACCTTCATTATCGTCATTCACCTACTCATTTGAGGGTAATCAAACAAATTTTATTTATATTACTTTCTTTTCTTTTTCAATTCTTTTTATTATTATATAATGAAATAGCGGAGAATGATGAAGAATTGTGTAATTCTTTGGTTAAAGGGTGATGTTGATTGATGGGGGAAAACAGATGCGACGAATGAAAGGAATGGTATTAACTATTAAGAGGAGTATACCCTTTAGCCTTATACCATAATATAATTGCACAGTGCTCACTTGAAAGCAGTTTCAAGAAAGGAAGGTCATAATCACATGCAGGGGCGGACCTACATAGGTCCCATCGGGGTCCCGGGACACCAATGTTTTTTAAAAAATACTTAGAGACAGTATACTAAATTTTGTAAGGACCCCATAAAAATTAATACTTGGAACCCATACTATTAAGGCTAAACTGGCCTAGTGGAAATTCTCTTGTTTTTCTTTGAGAGGTTGCAGGTTCAAGCCTCTCCATACTCAGTTTTTGTTGTTTTTTTATATCATAGTCAATATTAGTTATTTAGTTGGGGTATTTGTGTTTTTTTTAGTTTCTCTCATATAGTCATTATCACCATCCAACATATATAATAACAACATGGGTTTTACATATTCTTTTATTAATTATCTTATGTATGTATATTATAATTAATAATTTATTTGTGTAAGAGTTAGTTTTTCATGTCTTGGTTATTTATGTAAGACCATATATATATATATAGCTTATGTTTATGTTTTTCGAGTATGAATAAAAATGAATTAAAAATGTATGTTCTATCTAGTTTCTAATCTAGATTCTTTCTACTTACTCGTTTCCAATGACACCATATTTCCGTGTTTTATTATGTTACTCGTCTCGACCCGACCCGAATAACGACCGACCTGAAAATTTGTAAACCGAAAAAGTTGGGACCCCGTCGACAAAAAATCCTGGGTCCGCCACTGATCACATGTATGAGAAGGTATTTATATTTTACAGCATGGGATGATGCAAATGGTGGAACAACTGAAAAAGGGGGTTTTCAAACAAGAATGAAAGAGTTTAGATCTTTTGGGAAGAAAATTATTTAGAGATTGGAAAGTTTTCAATAGAGTTCCAAGAGAAATGGTTCCACTGAATGAATACGAAGTGATTTTTTTTTTCATTTGTGATTGTTAAGCATTACAAATTGGACCTAACGCGTTGCACTCTCTCCATGCGGCATTTTTGTTGGTTATTTTAGTGTTATTGGATTAACTTGTTGTTTGAGGAAATAACGTTAGAGATTAAACGAGTCAGATGACGCAAGAGTACGGGCTTGTCTAACAATAATGTTATTTGCGCTTTGTTATTCGGTTTTATAGTTGGGCTTAAGTGTAATGTTAAATGAGCTTTTAATTAGTTTATTTGGGCTTATAAGGGAATTAGATTTAGGGTATGTTTGACAAAGAGATTTTAGGAGTTTTTAAAAGCTTTAAACTACAAGTTTTTAACAAAAAACTCTTATTTATTGAAAAGTTTTGTTTGGTTAGAGTAGCTTAAAGATTTTAGGTTTTGAGAAAAAGCTTGGAGCTAAAAGCTACAAGCTTTTATTATTTCAAATTTTACAATTTTGGTACTTGAACTTCCATCATCTTTTGTTAATTCATATAATAATTACATATTTAACCAATATTCAAAACCAACTACCCCATGACTTTTTAAAATACCCTAACTTTTTCACATGTTAATATTTTTTTAAAAAAAATGCATCATAAAAACGAGCATTTTATTCTCTTTAATTTGAGTATCATATTGTTATACTTCTTTAACGTTTAAAAATTAACATATTATGTGAATATTGGTTAGGATCGACAACAAGTCGAGTCAGGCAAGCCCGGGTCATATGTAAGACCAAATTAGGGTCGGAACGAGTCGATGCAAAAATGACTAATTTAGTTCGGTTCATGTTGGTGCGGTTTTGAGTCGAAAAGGTTCAAGTCAGAATAGGTTTCAGATTAGAACAGTGTACCGCGTGAGCACCCAACTAGTTTTATTAAAGTTCCAGCTACTCTACCAAACACCTAAATATTTCTAAAAAACTACAGCTAACAGCTACAACTTCTAGCCACCAGTTTCCAGCTAGCAGCTTCCAACTACAGCTACCAGCTAGTTTTGCCAAACATATCCTTAGATTATATTAATCAATGTTTTCATTCCCTCTGATGGCTCACTCTCTCGATCGAATACACGGAACAAAGAGACGGTTACTTTTCTCTGGTTCTTCATCAATTCACAGAAACAATCAAAATTCAATTCCATGCGCATAAATCTGTCTTATCTGATAAATCATTACGTGTAACCCATAAATAGGTTTATCTGAAAGTGATTCAGAGATTAATCCAGGCAATTGTTCAAGAAATCAAGATTGTAATCAAGATTACAAGTTTCAATGATCGAATTAATCACCCAAATACGCAAATTTTACAACAGTTTCTACATCAAGATGACCAAAAAAAAACAATCATTTTCTTATCCTAAGAGTATCACCACTAAATTTTAGCTCCAATAATGCTAGTCAAAACCTACAAGAAATGTTATAACTTATAAGAACAAGTTCACAATAAGATGGTTTTCTTTTGTCACTTAAAATGGTAAGTATGAGTAGCTCACGGTTTTCTCTCTTTTATGTGTCTCAAAACAATTTCCTTTTTGATTTGTGGAGTTCAGGGTTATAACAAAAAGTTCCACACATATATGTTTTAGTTTTTATAAAGGAAATACTTTGGATCTTAAAAAAAATGACATCGCATATTGACATAGTTAGTGGATCTTTCAAATCTATAATATATATAAACGAAACCATAAAAATCATAAGTATCGCGATATGGTCGCTTCCTTTTTTTTGAAGTCACCATATTTGCTTGATTTTTAAATGGAGGTTTCTCATGCATTTGACCCGAATTCACGGTATGGGTCTTATCAAACCCGGATATTTCTTAAACGGGTTATAACATCTCATTAAATTAAAACTTAATCTCACCATATATTTGATATAAAAATCATATAAAGTATGGATATACTAAAAATTAATATCTGATTTTTTCAAAAAAAGATATATTATTTATAATTAACAAACCAATTTTATAGTAAAAAAACTAATAAACGGTCTTGGGTCTCACCAAACCCAAATAGCGTTTAAACCGGGTTATAACATCTCATTTATTTGTGAAACAATTTATCATCAAACCATAAGTATATTATTAAATTTTATACAATAAAAGAAATAAAAACTCAAAAAATAGATAATATTATAAACAAATAATATAAAACAACCCATGTGATACTGATACGGGGATAAAAACTAGTAATATTTATAAAAGTCAACAAAAGAACTACTATGATTTCAAAACATCCACACACAAAAGAAAAACATTTTGGTGATTTTCAAAACTCACTGGCAAAGAGGTTTTGGTGAGAGATCCATGTTCATATTTCTTTTATAGTTCTATCCTTAAACTTCTCCTTTTTTACGAATGTCATTTTGTGTCACATTTTAGGCACCCAAGGACAAACATATCACACCACTCTATTACTCGATCCATAGCTGCATTGGTAGTATCAATCTTTGTCAAAAGCAACTACTCGAGATACAAGGGGAGGGACCCCATGGTTGTGTCAAAACTATCACGAGAGGGAGGAGAGTGATGTTGTTGCGAGATGTGACTAGCTTGTGTGGCCCATGGCTAAAACCAACTCTCAATCATGAACTGCGCAACTTAGTTTATCTATATTAGATTTGCATTTTTATTTTGTAAGCAAATAAGAAATACAACGTATTATTTTATAAATTTTATATATATATTTCAATGGTTCAATAACATAATTTACAATGCAATGATTATATAAAACTTGTCAAAAGCATCAAATTACTTGCATTAAATTATTAAATGTAAAAAGTATGCATATTTAAATTCTATTCCTCCATAAAATATATTATGTGGATTCATTTCATATTATCATATAATCTAATCTATATCTATACTATATATAAAGCATGAGTGAATGACCTCTTAATTTTTAAGAGATACAATCACTACTGCATAATATACAATCACTAATGCATAAGATTTTGAAATTTTGAGGGCAATATAGTAGTTTTGACATCATGTACCGTTAAGAATATTTAATTTAGAAAATAGTTATAAAAATGACCCTTCAACTTCAATACAACTTTTTTAATTTGTAAAGTAGTTACACATAAACCTTTTATCTTTACCCATTTAATTGACAAATTCATTTAAATTTTTTATTTCTTCAATATCTTTTAATATATTGTGTTTTAAACAAAAACGAACTTATCATTGCAATATGCTTATTTTTGTTGACGTTTCGATATAAATTTTTTTTTATTTTGAGGTGTTGATTATAATGTACAAGTCAATTGAGCATAAAAGTACAACTCAAATATGCAATTATGAACCTAAAATATAATTACAAATTTCACCCTTCAACTAAACTTAAGTTTTGTAAATTTAATCAATAAATACTCTTTCATCCCTCTTAAGTTTACCCATATAATAATCTATATTCTCTTTCTTTGTTTTTCATTTATATATTTGAATATAATACGTTTTAATAAATTCCAAACATGCAATCACAACGTGTTAATTTTTGTCGGCGTTCCATTGTAAGAATAATTGTGCGCATGTTATAAACTTATACCAAAATGATTTCGTTTCAATTAAAAAAAATATCAATTTTGGTCAAGTCAAAATAACATCAAAATGAGTTTTGATCATTTTCTTAAAAATATTTTTATTGTTTCAGGTCAACGATTGAGGACTTTGACAGGTCGAAACGTCTTCGAGTTATAACTGGATGTAAGCCAAATGAGTTTATGTCAGTATAAAAAAAGTTTACAATATTGCTTAGGCCAAAACAGGCAATAATTAAAATGAGTTTGAGTCATTTAAGAAAAAAAAAGTTGTCAATTTTGGTTATGGTTAAAAAATATTATAAGCATAATGAGTTCGAGTCATCTTAAAAAATGGTTTTGGTTTGCGTCAAAACGATTATATGCAAAATGAATCCAAGTCATTTAAAAAAATATCAATTTCGGCTTTGGGTAAACATTAAATCATTGGTCGTTTATGAAGGTTTCAAAAAACTCCCAAATAACCGTGACTAACATATTAGAATTGGTTCAGGTCAAAATGCCCAGCAAAATGAGTTTCCATCATTTTTTTAATATTTTTATTTTTTCGGATTAACAATCAAGGACTTTAATATGTTAAAATGCATTCGAGTTATAATGGGATGTAAGCCAGATGGATTTAGGCCATTATAAAAAAAATTAAAGTTTTGTTCATATTAAGATGGATAATAAGTAAAATGAGTTTGGGACAATAAAAATAAACTGTCAACTATGATTCTGGTTAAAACATATTATAAGCATATACCTTTACAAAAAAACTTTTGGTTTGCGTCATAATAATTATATGCAAAACGAATTTGTGTCATTTAAAGGAAATATCAATTTTACTTATGGGTGAACATTATATATTTGGTCGTGCATAAAAGTTTCAAAAAACTTCCCAAATAATCGTGACTACCATAATAGATTTAGTTCAGGTAAAAATGCTCAGCAAAATGAGTTTCAACCATATAAAACTTGTTTTTTTATGATTTGTATAGTAATTGTAAAGTACAAAAAGCAACATTCATTTTTTGAAAAAAACCGTATCGTGCCATATATTTAAAAAATTGTAACTATTAAAAATTTGTTTAAATATATTGTCATCACCGCAGCATCGTACGGATACACTACTAGTAACAACTTAAGT
Source organism: Bidens hawaiensis (assembly GCF_021521415.1). Lineage (NCBI taxonomy): Eukaryota > Viridiplantae > Streptophyta > Magnoliopsida > Asterales > Asteraceae > Bidens > Bidens hawaiensis. The sequence continues at coordinate 118,740 of NW_027505531.1, forward strand.
GACATAACTTGAACATTTAATTTAAGATGCTAAAATATTCAAATAAAGATAATATTATTCAAAAGTAGTGATCTAAACTTAAACTTTTAAGCCTAAAAATGGATGGCCTATGCCTATCCTGGCCCTAATGAAGTTCCACCCTTGAAAAATATACTTGAGATTAAATCAAGGTTGAACATGACTAATTAAAACCGAGTTTAATTGTTTACTTGAACTTAATATATAAATGTGACCCTTTGGGATCATATGTCGATGATAAACATTATTTATATCGTTGTCTTGGACACATAGTTCCAACGTAACTATAACAACAATTTAGGGTCTTTACTATTCTTTGCAATAATTTAGACAATATGTAAGTTTATTTATGTTATTTTTGATTCACCATTAGGAATGAGTTTTGATGTCATTCACTATTTGAAAAATATCTTTATTTTTCTTAGAGCATTCTCAGCCTATTTCCTATATTATGTGAGGGGGTTTTGTAAATTATATGATATGGTTATGAGTGATTGCGAGTAGAGGAGAGTGAAAATGTTATATGGGAAAGTTAAATTTGAAGTTTCACTGTTCATACCGTATAATATTTTAATATTTTCTAAAAGTTGTTGTGAGTGAAAGAGAGAGAAAAGATAATGATAAAGGTATAAAAAATATTATTTAATTAAACATGATAGAGAAAATACAATGATTTTTAATGTAATTATATGATATATATGGATATATGGTAGAGAATGGGCTGGGAATGCTCTTAATGCGAGTTGTTTAGCCTTCCAACATCCGTTACATCTTTAAAAACTTTGATTCTAATAGTCTTGACTCTCCATATTAATTATATTTATGTTCATGATTATTCTATTGAATAGTGTCATACCCAATCCCAAACAACAGTCAAGAAGAAAAACTCACGACTAGGAAAAGAAAGTCAAGAGGCAATATGGCATGAGAATTAGTTTATACATTGACACCCATCTTCTATTTCTCTTGTTTGTTTTCATTCCTGTGAAATATAAATTTGGAATTCAGACTTTATTATGTATGCGGTATAAATTTCTGCTTTATGTATTATAGATACTTATACCCTCAAGCTTACAAGTTACAACCTCAATGTTACATTTGACTTATAATAGTAAATTATACGAGTCTGTTATGCCTGGAAAATGAACACATGACACTGATCATTTACATTTACAACTTAACAATATCAGAATGAAACTAACTTATGTGTTTAAAGTAGTTAAAATTAAAGTGATACATTATGGTACCCCTTAAACCGTTGTAGACGGATCATAGATCCAATGTAGTTCGATTTCAACTTCACCACTTTCGACATTTTGTAATCGAAGAGAGAGTTGTTGAATAACCTCTTTGTCTTTCCATGTTATGCAACTTTCTTCAGCCAGACAATTTGTCCTCAAAGGTGCAATTCTCTTTAAAACGGTCCCATTTGGATGCCTCTCTAGACGAGGCAACTTCAATGCATCCATAAATGATTTTATTTCAAATTCAGCATCTCCCATGGGGTCATCCTTTGATAGCATATCATGGTCATATACAGTCTGCAATCAAAACACTATCTTAAGTTATTTACATTTTTTTGTGTGATTGAAATATTAGTAGCAATATAGTTATTCAAAACTTTCATTAAAAAAGTCGTATTAATAACAATAAAAATTTCTGATTTGCATACGTACTATGGACTAACCTACTAGAGTACTAGGGATGAAAAAAACACCCGTACTCAACGTGAATACTTGAAGGGAAACATATGTGATTGTGACGTGTAATTAGATGAGTTTTGGGTATGGGATTGATAAAAAGAAAAGATTAAGCGGCTTCAGATAAAGGTATATAAGTAGGTGACACTCAACCTCATTATATGAAAACCGTATACTTGTTTTACCTTAGTCATACACCAAAAAGTTTCAATTTTATTTTTATTTATAGAGCAACTCTATATAATAGTAACCAATTTTTGAAACTGTTCCAATCAGATCACTCATAAAATCTTTTGGTAAATCAGGTCACTAAAGTTTTCTTTTTGTTTTAATTCTAGATATTTTACCTGTATAGCAGGTCATTAAGGTTTTTTTTTATATATATAGTTTAACATTGCAAAATAATTTTTACAAATTGAGAAAAATAAATTTTAAGTTGCGAAAATGCAAATAATAATAATAATCTGAAAAAAAAAACTGGAAAATTAAAAAAAATATATCTTAACCTTTTTTTTTGCGAAAAAATATAAAAAAGTAATAATAATCTGGAAAATTGAAACAATAAAAACTGAAAAAAATTTAAAAAAAAATCTTATTTATTTATTTATTGCATTTTTTCGCAATTAAATTTTGTTTCTCAATTTTTACTAATCTTGCCGCTTTAAAAAAATATTTGGCAATGTTAAACTATTTAAAAATAAAAAAACTCACAAAACCTGCTATCCAGGTAAAATATATAGGATTAGAACAAAAAAGAAACTTTAGTAACTTAATTGGAACAAAAAATTTTATAAATTACCTGATTGAAACAAATTAAAAACTTAGTTACTATATATTTTATAGAGTAAACTCTTTATTTTTCTTTAAACCCTTGTCCAGTAATGTTTCATTCTAATATTTTCTTTATTTGAGAAACAAACTTTTCTTTTAACATATGTTTTAGCGTGTGAGTTTGTAGTTAAAGAAAAACAGACCTTTATTTTAATTTTTTGTTCATCTCTCACAACATTAACATCGATAATGATGTTGACATTAACATGACACGATATCAATCTATATACATGTGTTGAGCACTTACAAGTTTGATTGGTATATTAGCATCTTGTACGGAAAGTGTCAAGTCTTCATCCCAGACCGGATTGACATCTTTGTTGACAACTCGTGTCTTTTGTTTCTGGATCAAATAATAGAATTTTAGGTCAATCAAGGAAAATGATCATATGACATGAATCGTGAGAAAGTGTACATTTTAATAGCTATTGTATGAAATAACATTTTCAATTTACCTGTTGAATCCATTTGATTAAACTAGTTGACCACCATCACCTTATTTATACGTGAGAAATGGGTTGACAGACCACCAATCCAATTAATATGTTTACAACTTGATTATGACGTACTCTTAAATCCGTCAACCCATGTCTCACGTATAAATAAATGGTTTCAACGAATTATTTTCGGGTTGCACGAGTTAATTAAGTAATTCATATTAGGCTTGATGCTTTTGATACAAAACAATATATGGATTGTGTTCAGGTTACACATTTCAAATTGGTATCCTGGTTAAATCCAACGTATAAACACATTCGATGTCATGACCATTTGATGCAATTAACTTTTAATTTGTTACATCTTTAATGTTGTTTACGTATTTATAAGTTTTTTTTTGTTTCATGATTTTGATTTTTTATGGTAAGAAAATGGTAATTATGTTATTTTTGCATACAACATTAAAAACATGAAATGCTTGTGGAACCAGAAACAAACTACCTGATCACCGATGGTGATGACAACGTAAGGATCACTGTCTGTATAATCACGAACCGCAAGACTACGGCCTCTCTTGATTTTAACATTCAAAAGACCGGGCAAATTTTCTTCTTCTTCTCCTCCTTTTCTACTACCACGACGACAGCCACCGCCACTACCACAACGTGCTTTTGGTGATTCCATTCCTGTCTTCCAAAACAGCTCTTGCTTTCAGATTAATTTCCTATTAATGAATGACATTGATTTATTGGTGTGGAGAATTGCATGGCTGGAAATTCTCCATCTCCAATAAAAACGAATTTTGAATGTTTAATAATATTTTGAGATCATTTCAAAAAAAAAAATTCATAGTTAATAAAATAATAAAAGCTTAGTATTTGTAACCAATTTAAAGTAAGGAATACACTTTTTGTAACTAAAATACAAATTATAGTATTAATTAAGTTAACCAGAAGAGAAGAAAAAGAAAAAAACACAACTTAAAGTTGGACCAATATCATATCATAATTTATACGACAATGTCTACATTCTACTTTAGTGTTATCTAGGTTGGTTATTTAACTTAAAAAAACAGTGGTGCGTCTGGAATATTTTTCTAATGACGTCATTGTTTTCAAATGCTCCAACTCATAGAATTGGACATAAGAATTTTCAGACAGTTCAGTTCATATTCAAGTCAACTAGATGATGCAGGTCGAGTCAGGTTGGAGAAATCACCTAACAATTCTCTGTTTTAGATTTAGGAATTCAAGTTTCATTTAAAGTCCTAAAACGGAGTAAAACCTACCACTAATTATTATCATTGGTTTTTTTTTATGGGCTTTTAATTTTGGGTTTTTTATGGGGGTTTAATTATAAAAACCTTTTATGGGTGTTGATTTGTTCTTTTCTGTATAATTGTTTTCATTTTTAATTGAGAAGTAGTTAACTAGTTATTCTTAGAGGTGCACACATAAACCGGTTAACCGGTTTCTAACCGATTTTGTAACCGGTTAGTAACCGGTCCAACCCTAACCGGTTACTAACTGATCCTAACCGCCGGTTACTACCCGGTTTATATATTTGATTTCAAAACCGGTTAACTGAACCGGTTAGCCGATTTTATAATTATTATTTTGTAAAAAACCGGTTATTAACCGGTTAACCGGTCCGGCCTAACCGGTCAAAACCGCTTCTCCAGCCGGTCAAAACCGGTTACTAACCTAACCGAAAAACCGGTATAACCGGTTAATGCCCTTAAAAAAACGGTTAGCAAAAAACCGGTTATAGGTTAACCGATTTGTGGACCTCTGGTTATTATATCGAAACAGAAAGAATGGGCTTCTCTATCTATGGGCTTTTTTTAAGCTTACAAAGAATGGGCTTTGTAAGAAAAAATCTAATAGGGTCACGACCCAAAAAGTAAACAACCGTGTCACTTGAAAAACTCGTACATACATTCCTATATAAACATGAAAAAAGATTGTATTCCCGTAACTCCGGTCTTACTACACTAAATCTGCCCATGTTAACAACGATCTACCATACCATATTTGCTTATGACACGAAATGGGAAGGAAAATTGATAACAAGAAGCACGAGATAGTGTACTATGAAACCATGATTATAGGGTGTAAAGTGTAAAACATACAAGCTTAGCTAGTCTGAGGCTCTAGCTTGATATTTCTTGGCTCATTTCGAGCTCATTCTCAATCCGATCTCAAGTATCTTATGAGCGGCTCGACTTGTTTACACGTCTAAGTCCATGATTCCGGAGAGGCCTATGAACTATCCGAACAAACACGAACACTTAATTGAATACATATTTTGTGTTCGTGTTCGTTTATTTAAAAAATGAAAATGTTCATGTTCGTTTGTTTAGATTTAAACGAACAATTCATGAACATAATTGAACAAACATATATGAACAGATGTAAACGAATACAAACAAAGATAAACGGAGATAAATGAACAAATATAAAACCATTAAGTAGATAACACTTCAAGATAATATTTAATTATCTTCTATTAATATTTAAACAAATATAAATAAACTGACATGAATGAATGAACAAATACACGGACATAAACGAACGTTTACGAACATAAATGAACGAATAAAACATGTGTTCATATCTGTTCGTTTAATTAAACGAACACATTGTTTTTGTCATATCCATTTGTTTGTTAAATAAACGAACACATAAATTTCTGCCAAACGATTCATGAATGGTTGCTAAATGTTCAATTCATTTACCGGCCCAAGGTGACACACGTCTATTTCCTTATAATTTATTTTGGGTCACAGGTATGATAAGGCAAAAGACATTTGGGGAAGAAATAAATGAGGGGTCTTGGTGAACAAAGGTAGGTTCACAAACACTTTTTAAGGAAAATCAAAGGCAGAAGAACACGATGACGTCCTTGTCCCTAATTTCTGTTCCAACATGCGCATCGGTAACTTTAGTCTATCCTTAATTAATTAAATCTTCAGTAAACGATTATCTCTGAATTTGGTGTTTCATTCTGTCAGTGGAATTCGGTTGGTCAAAAGCAAGTACAAGTAAGAAGAACATCGTCTATCAGGTGTACTGCTACTAATAATAATAACAACAACTGTGAAGCCAAATCGTTTTTCCTCAATCCTTCTGATGAGCGTATTCTTAAGAAAGCCTTGAAGGTAAATCCTTATTTCCATTTAGCTGCTGTTATTACTTTTTAGAATGAATTACATTACCATAGTGTAATTAGAACAACTAAGCTTTTGGATTCAGTGTGGACATTGGAAGAAAATATAGGCTATGCACCTTTTTGTATATAGTATCATAATAGAGGACATATTTATGAATAGACTTATTTTATGCGCTGCGCTTATCCGTTTAACTAAATTCTCCTAACACAATTCAATCTGCATCTACCCATTGAAAAGAAAAAGTACAAAACACACATCAGTACATATGTGCAGCTATATGTCTATACGCACACAGATTTAGAGAGAAAGAGAAAGAGCCATTAGAGATACTATGTCTGTCTATACACACATACATATATATATACATGGAGAGCAATTTTAAGTAGAGAACTGCGAAAATTATATTACCTCTTACCTATTGCTTTACTATCACAGCAATTATGTAACCACATAACCATCACCTATGTTTTGTCTCTCCCACTAGATCTTAAAACCACTACATGCTAATGCTTATGCGGTTCTCTACTTAGAATTGGTCATGTAATGAACTTGTTCCTGTATGCATATGGATAGATGCATGCAACAAAGAATATGTGGAAAGAAGAAAACGATAAAATAATCAAACGTGAGTCATGAACGATGACTGAACCAGATGGAATATTATTTAATATTTAGCCTATTGGAGATGTGGATGTTAGGCGAATATGTTTCAATATAAAAGACTATATGTTGGGTCAAATTCTACACAGGCCTGCAGTAAACTAGTTTTGAACTTGCTAAGATGTCACTAGTTAAACATAAACATAAACAAGCGGCATACATAAGGATTGTTGTTAATGTTTTGATGTATGACAGGAGCCTGTTGCTTTCATGGGAGGAATATTTGCAGGAGTTTTGAGGTTGGATTTGAATGAAGATCCACTCAAGGAATGGGTTACAAGGACTGTGGAAGCCTCCGGGATTGCCACAGATGATGAGGAACTGGACAATGATCCACAAGAGGTTCCACAGCAAATAGAGATTGAATGAAATCCACTTTGCTCATGTCTAAAACCAATGCTACTTTAGTTGAATTTGGTTATTTGTTCAACTTATACCTCAAATGAAAATATAATTACATGATGATTAAGTTCTTAAAGATTCATTTTTGGTGATAAAGGGTGAGTATATGGCTATGAAACAATTATGTAATAATATTAATTGGAACCCTTTATACAAACCATTCAATAATACGTACGGTTTTGTTCAAATGTTGTATTGCTGTTCGGTTTATGATCATATCATCTCAAGGTTTCATAGAATATCATCTGAGGGTTTCATAGACATCAAAAATACATTTTCTAAATTGCCCTGTGACAAAACACAACAAAAACATAGATTCAACATTTATTAAAAAGATTGCATTGTTTTTGAACTTTAAATTCAAGAATTTTATCAAGTTTATATAAGTTCATATGATTACATTGAAACAATTTTCACAAGATCAAGACTTGGATTTATAGTGCTAATATTAGACTTTATAGTAGTTTTTTACTATAATGATTTCTGAGGAAAACTAAATGTTAATTTTACCTTCGTTTTTATATTAATTAATTTATACAGCGTTTATTTCACAAAGAAGCTGCTACGAAAAACAACTCACCAGTCTTGCCACATTGAGGGTTTTTATATGTGACCGAGGATAGGCGTACAGCTAAAACATACACAGTATTAGAAATTGGATGATTTAAGAAGAGAGCGAGTTCGACAATTATATATCCATCTTCAGCAAAAACGCACAATTCTCAGTAATTTTGGTTCTTAAATTCAAGCCTCGACATATTTCAAAAAGTAAGATTAATGGGATAAATTGGTGTGTACCAACTACAAAACAAGTCTAGTTGCAAATAGCATATTATGATATAGAAGTCTACTTGGCAAGCATCATCCTCACAAACTCCTCGTAATTCACTTGACCATCACCGTCCATGTCAGCTTCACGTATCATCTCATCCACTTCTTCATCGCTTAACTTCTCCCCAAGGTTTGTCATCACATGACGAAGCTACACCAAATCAAATACACTTATCATTACAATGTTAATAAAAGTATAAAACAACAGCAATCATTTTATTCAATAGATTAAACTATTATTAAATACGTATAATATACATACTTCAGCAGCTGAAATGAATCCATTTTGATCCTTATCAAACACCTTGAATGCTTCTTTGAGTTCCTCCTCAGAATCGGTATCCTGCATAAAAACCATGCACATATTATTTCGTGACTAAAAATATATTTTAAACTTTCCAAGTTATATTTGTTTACCTTCATTTTCCTGGCCATTAGATTGAGAAACTCAGGGAAATCAATGGTCCCGTTCTGATCAGCATCAACCTCACTAATCATATCTTGCAGTTCGGCTTCAGTAGGATTCTGACCCAGTGATCTCATAACCGTCCCCCAACTCTTTAGTAGTGATGCAACCTAAGAAATCAAATACTTGTTTATGAGATATAAACATAAGCAAACCAATAACTTCATCATACATTCATACCACAAAGAGTAAATTACAAATTTCATTCTTTATGTATGACCTCTCATTACATGTTGAGTCCTTAATATTTACTAACACTACACTAGACATCCATAATGTAATCAGTTTGTTACGAATTACATCCTATACACTAACGATCGTTAAATTTTCTTGATAAACGCAGGTGTGTGAACTGCACATGACATGAGAGTATTAACGAAATTAACTCTCCTCTTTTAATTTATTTCAGAGCCATTATCAAGCCAAGGGTTTTAATGAGCAACAGTTGGACAAAACGCACAATGGCTACAATTGAAATTAAAAGAGGAGCCATAATTCCAGTAATACCCTCATTTGCAACTCACATGTCCGTATTAATCAAGTAAAGCTAACTATCGAGAATGTAAATGACGTAATTTGTGACTTTGTGTAACACATTGATCACATAAGGGACGTCTCGCGTTGTTGGTAACCATCAAGGATCCCAATGCAAATTGAGGTATATACCTAAAAGATAAAACTTGTAATTTACTTTATAATTAGAGAAAAAAAACAGGCCAAACAACATTATGCTTCACTTTTATGCTTTTATATTTGAATCGATTAAAACAAATTGCTGATACTTAAATTTAGGTTCATATTCTAAATCACGATGACAAATCCGTTGTACGTAACTCTGACAAGGACATACATAGCACTTGTGTTATTAAACGTGATAACCAATATAAACGATTAAAAGCATGTTCAACATAAATAAAACAGCTAACAATATTTAAGTTTAAACAAAATTTGAAAAATATATTAACAGAAAATATTTTATAAATTTGTAATACTATTAATTTCTATTTCAATAAATCATAACAAAATTAAAAACTAAAGTTAAAAACAGTCAATGCAGTCAACGATCATAGATCTCCAAACTACTTTCACTACAAAGACTAAAATGAAACCCTAACGGGCCTAACAACCAGCCAATTTCTTCAATGTTTATGTGCATTACCTCCAAAAACAATTAATCGTAACAGATCGCGTAAAAACAGACACAAGCATGTGCATATAGTCAAGTGAAAACAGATCTACATGAAGAATCGTAACAAATAGCAAAATAATAATAATAATACAGATAAGTGTGTGTGTGTGTATATATATATACCATCTCCGTCTTTGTCGAAGAGGCTGAAGGCTTCCTTGAACTCAGCAATCTGCTCCTCGGTTAGTTGTTCAGCCATTGTTGTTGCGATTGAAGGTTATGAGAGAGTAATAAGAAATATAGAGAGAGAGAGAGAGAGAAGTGGTAGGGTTTTGGGGTTAAACAAGCAAACAAACGCGTATTGTGTAAGAAATTTAATTGCAAGTGAGAGAAAAGTAAACGCGGACCGTCAATGGTCAAAGGTCCAAAATGGGTGTTTCTTTGGACATGTGGTATATTCCTTATTGGAAATTTCGAGCCATGGTTACTTTCATAAAATGTATAGGGTGTTAACGGTTTAGTTTGGGTATGGTTTTTGCTTTTGAGTTAAAACCGAACTAAAGATTAAAACATTGATTTTTATAATTTTCAGAAAAAGTTTGGTTTTCGTTTTTTTTTGAGCTAAAAGTTTTTAGAGTTGAAAACATTTGGCATGAAATAATTTTTTTTGGTCTAAATTATTTTGATAATTAAAAAACTAATTAATTATTATAAATTTAAGTTACAATATTTAAGTTACATATTTATTAATTTTATATACACTATTTAAAATAAAATAATATTTGAGCTACTTTGCTATCTCTTTTAGCTTTTCTTTCCAAATATGATCGCTCATGAGCTTACATAAATGGCCAAAATTATGACTCACCATTATAGAGTTAAGTTGGTATGGGATTAAGTGACAAGAGAAAAGGTACCCTCTAAAAAGTGATTAGTTCCACTAGACATTACTCTTTGCTAGAAACAACACATAAACAATAAGGTGAAACCGATAAGACATGTTATGAGTGACTAATCAAAAGCATGCCCATGGATTACTCTACTTATTTCCCCAATTCAACCAAAGTTGCCGGGTTTTCACATATGGATGAGATCATGAACCACTTAATCCGCTAAAAAAACATAACTATTAACCTCACCGCATAAAAAGAACCCATACGACTAGGTAGAGGAGGGGGAAATAAACAAGTTAATCGAACTGGCCCAAAATTCGAACCGGTTTGAAACCGATTATGCAGAAACCGGTTTGGAACTGATTGGAACCGTAAGTTCGGAATCGGTTTGTAATTTTCTCCATCAAAACCGGTTCCAAATGGGTTAACTGAACAAAACCGCCCAAAACCAAACAAAAACAGGTCAAAACCCGAATTGAAACCGATCGTAACATAGTCAAGAAACCAATTTTTACCCGAACTGAAACCGGTCATAAACCGATTTTGACTTTTGTTGACCAAACCAAACTGATTTTAAAATTTTAACTAATTAATGAACCTCTACGATCAGCCTCCGACGTGAGAATACAACTTGGTTTCTAGAAATGTTATCAAAGTGGTTTTGTCACAAATAATAATATTCCTTCCCGCCCATTCCCAAACCCCCAAATTACTCTTACTCCACTTTACTACTTGTTTCTTCCGCCGCAAAGCGACAGTGACATCACCAGTAATGATCGGAAGACTATTCAACAACCACCACCATGCCACCACCGATACCATCATCACCGACCGATTCCTAGGGTTTCTAATCTGGCAATCATTCCAGTCAACACTCCTCTACCTCTTCTCCAAAACCCTAATTTCACCATTACTCCAATCAACCACCACAATCACCTATATCCTCTCAACCTTCATATTATTCAACCTATCTCTTATCCTCTTCTCCACTAGCCTCTTCATAATATCATCTCCTCAGCTCGTTCGCGGCGTCTCGCCGGTTGAGCTCGTGTTTGGTGTGTTGAGACTCGTGTTTGTGTACGGCGGGCAGCCGTTGCCGATTGATTTCAGAAGGAGAGTTAGGGTTACGTTAGGGTTGTCAGTGTTTGTAGGCTGTTGTTGTGTGGCTGCTTATTTGGCGGTTGTTTGCTTTTCTGGTTGTGAGGCTTTTGGAGTGTTGGGGTTTAGGAGTTTGGTTATTGGATTGGTTTACGGATTGCATTACGTGTTTACGAGGCGATGGATTTTGGATTTCCCCATTGTTCAGGTCATTTTTTGTGTTTAATTTGCTTTAGCATTAATTTGTTAAATAAATGAACAATGAGCGTCAGCGAAACCTTTATTTTATTACATGTGATTTACTATTTTACTAATGCTGATGGTTCAATATCCAAATATCATGGTCATTTGCCAGTTTGATATCATCGTCTTGGTTATAAACGGCGAATTAAGCCGATGTGTCATGTGCGTGCATCACGTATGTTAGGCATTTAGTATTACAAAATACAATGAAGATGCTTTTAGATACTATTTTTTAAGTTGTTACCTCTTAATTACTAAAATATAAGGCGTTCTCATAATATATGGTGAGATTTGTTCGATCGATGATCTAATTTGTTCATATACTCAAACCCATTGCTCAATAGATGGTCGGATCTGTTCAATCAGATTTGAAATTCTCACTTTGATTGATACTTGTGTTAGGCATTTAGTACTAAAAATACAAAAAGAATATTTGTGGATAGTATTTTAAGTTGTTAATTTTAAACACAAAAGTATAAGGCATTCTCATCATATATGGTGAGATTTGTTCAGTCAATGATCTAAATCAGTTCATATACTCAAACCCATTGCAAAATAGATGGTCGGATTTGTTCAATTGGATTTGAAAAACTCATTGTGATCAATGGTTTAGTTTGTTCAAATATTGGTTACTGCGTAAGGCGCTTGAAGAGGTAGGTCCCAGCAGAGCCCAGTTGGACCCGCAAGACTCACCTTGAAGAGGGACGTCTGCGCAGAAACCAACTGGATCCGCAGGACCCACCATGCTCAGAGACGTGACGTCCTTACGCGCAGTACGCAAGCTGTTCCCGCAGGAAATGCTTCCCAATGGTGAAGGACTCCGCCTGTTCCCGCAGCTGCGGATACAAGCCATCAGGGAAGGCCACCCGCGCAGCAAGGCTACACGCACAAGGCACTTAGCTCTCATTCAGTGTCACCTGAAGGAATGAGCAAAGCCGGGAACAATCCCGCACAAGGGCGGGAGGGGGAATACTCCCGCCCAAATAAGCCAGTCCGTACGATACGGGAAGATCTTCTGTACTGTACCTGACGAGGTATGGGCAAAAGATCTGACTAAAGATACGACAGCTTATTGACACAGTATGGCGAGCAGCATGCTCCTGTACTGTGTCACTATTAGCCGCTGCCTACTCACCAACTACTGCCATACCACGTGCATAGCCGGCAGTTGGTGGAAAAGGAATAGTACACAGCAGGCCTGGTCACTATCAGCCGCTGCCTACCCGCCAACTACCAGCAGGGCACGTGCGTAGGCCACAGTTGGTAGAACAGGAATACTATTCAGCGGGCCACACCTCCTTGGAAACCTACCTTCGGCTATAAATACCGCAAATGGTATGACCATCTCATCTTATCATATCTTATCGTATTATCATCATATTATACCTGATATCTGCTCTAGCAATCTCTTAATATACTTTTATATTTAAAGAGCAATCTAGTCTGATTCTCACGCCGGAGGGTGGTCACAAGGAGGAACCCCCCCTTCTCAGTGACAAGCTCACGGTGTCTGTTTTGCAGGTTATCAGAAGAACCATCTTTGCCGGGTCTAACCCCTCGTGGGAAACATCTATCTAACCCCCAGGTTACCCGTAATCTGCCCGGGGTCCGGTTAGTGTTTCTTCATTGGCGCCATCCGTGCATAAAGCTAGAACTTCATTTTTCTCCAGTTTTTTCAAACTTCTGGAAAGATGGTCAAAGAAACTCCGGTAACCACAACCCCAGCTACTGGGGGGAATACCGGCTACACAGTTTTTACAAACACTACCCCGGTTACCCAAGCCGGGGCAAGTGAAGTAAATTTTACGAACAATACCCCAGCTGGGGCAAGTGCAGTAAATAATCGCTCACTGGGATTCACCGATACCCAGTTTGAGAAACGAACAAGACTCCCCCGCCAAACTCTCGATGAAGTTAAGGCATGGGCGGAGGCACGTCAAAAGGAATTCCAAGCTGAGTTGGACGAACGCTTGCGTTCCGTCCAACAGGCCGACGAATTCGAAGAATACTCGGACGATGACTCGGAGGAATCCGACTCCGACGCGAACCCTCGCAATAGGGCGAAAGGGAAGCGTAAGGAAACGGACTCCCAACCGAGAAGGCATTTTGGAGAAGCCTTCAAACCAAAAAACACAGGTGGAAGTCCACGTGACTTCTCCAAAACATTCAGACCAAACGTTGCAAATGCGGGAACGTCCAAATTTGCAAGGGACATTGCGGAAGCAATTGCCCCAAAAAGTGCCAAACAAATGTCCAGCATAGGCACATATGATGGTATATCTGATCCAGACGATCATTTGAACAGGTTCATAGCGGGGGCAACCGTCAGTAGTTGGACGGAACCTACGTGGTGTTACATGTTCCAAATGACGCTTGTTGGGGCTGCTAGAGCGTGGTTCGATCGTCTACCGGTCAACCACATCTACGACTGGGCAGACTTCCAACAGAAGTTTAGCCAACACTTCAGCCAGCAAAGAAAATATACCGAGGAGCAATGGACAATCCTCAAATGCATTCGAGAGGAAGATGAATCTTTGCTAGACTTCATCACTCGCTTCAACTCAAAGAAGCTAAGTCTGGGTAACATTAGCGAAGATCTTGTTCGCGCTGCTTTTATTCAGGGCGCGAACGACCCAGAGCTCATCCGCACCTTAACGGGTAAAGATGGCATGCCATCCACATGGGATGCCATCATGACAGCAGCTAAACGCTTTGCGGAAACGGAGAAGCAACTGGGTAGAGATCTCCCTCAGAGCACAAACCTCTACACCCAGAAAACAAGGGAAGACAACGTCCTTACCGCCCGATTAAAAAAAAAGCGAAAGCTAGGCATTTGGCAGTCAAGGGTAAACTTTGACACCTCATCCGGCTTGCAACATCGGTTAGGCGGAAGGGATAACGTACGGTCGAACCAGAACTCCAGATGGACGCCGCTCACCAAAAGCGTCACCGAGATATTCGCCACTGAGGAGCTCCCATGGCTAAAGCCTCCAATAATCCGACATCGTCACAATGCTGATCGGAGCAAATACTGTGACTTTCACAGGACAAAAGGCCACAACACCGAAAAATGCATAGACGTAAAAGACATGGTCGAAGCATTTGTCAGAGATGGGACGCTCGCGCACCTCGTGGCGCAATGAACGCTGAGCAGGCGGATGCGTGTAGAACCCCAGTTGGGGAAAACACGAATAAAAATTCCAGCTTCAGTGAGGAGACTACATGCTGCGTAAAGAACGAGATCCCGAACCAGGTGCGTATCGGCTCGATTGCACTCCCATCCCAGCAACATGGAAGGGAGCTCATTTACACAGTTTGCATGTAAATCAATTCCAAATTTGTAAAGAAAAGGCCAAGAGCCACTTTTAATGGAAATGATTCTCCTTAGAACATCGATGCTGATACTTTTATGAACTTCCAACACTAATATGCCGGTTTTCACCGCATAATTACGTGAAAAGTCGTTGGCTGGGGAAGGCGGCAAAACCGGCATAAACCCAAAAAACGGCAAACCTTCACGCAGGTCAGTTGAAGGGGAAAAGTTCAGTCATCCCACTAAATGAAAGTGCCGGTTTATCCGCATGAATCATGATAGAGGAAACTGAACACTAACTTATTAACAACCGCGCGTCGAACGGTTAATTTATTAAACACTAATATGCCGGTTTTCACCGCATAATTACGTGAAAAGTCGTTGGCGGTGGAAGGCGGCAAAACCCGCATAAACCCAAAAAACGGCAAACCTTCACGCAGGTCAGTTGAAGGGGAAAAGTTCAGTCATCCCGCTGAATGAAAGTGCCGATCTATCCGCATGAATCGTGATAGAGGAAACTGAACACTAACCTATTGACAACCGCGCGTCGAACGGTTAACTTATTCAAGAAAATTTCTAAGGATGAGGAAAACCTACACGCAGGTCAGATATAGGTAAAGTTTAGCCATCCTACTAAGTGCGAGTGACGGTCCTACCCGCACAATCACGAAAGAGGAAGCAAAACTTCAACCTATTATCTACCACGTTCAAAGGTTAACTTATCCTAAACACTTAGAAATTTCAAAAAAAAAAAAAGGATGAGGAAAACCTACACGCAGGTCAGATATAGGTAAAGTTTAGCCATCCTACTAAGTGAAAGTGACGGTCCTACCCGCACAATCACGAAAGAGGAAGCAAAACTTCAACCTATTATCTACCACGTTCAAAGGTTAACTTATCCTAAACACTTAGAAATTTCAAAAAAAGAAAAGGGATGAGGAAAACCTACACGCAGGTCAGATATAGGTAAAGTTTAGCCATCCTACTAAGTGCAAGTGACGGTCCTACCCGCACAATCACGAAAGAGGAAGCAAAACTTCAACCTATTATCTACCACGTTCAAAGGTTAACTTATTCTAAACTCTTGGAAAATTGCTAATTTAAACTAAAGTATGCAAGTCATATAACGTTTACAAAGCAAGGAATCCAATGAAAGTAGCGGTCTTACCCGCAAAAAGATTTATATTTCACAATGATTCATTACAATGGCCGGGTAACTACCCGCCTAAAAGAAAACAAATCTATACAAGATAAATCTATCCTAGCAGTGGGAAGGGATTTTCAGGATCAAGCTTCAGGGCCATTTCCACTTGGACCAGCACCATCAGTAGATCGTGGCAGTTCAAGGAAAGCTTTAAGGATAGCTAACCCATCATCAGCAGCAGCAACTTGATTCACCTTCTCCACCACCGGATGCGGGAAGGCTGCGTACTGATTCACTGCTTGGTCGTAAACAGCTTCAGTATCAACATTGTACAAAGGGAAGTTGGAAGGCGGGATGCCTTTCTCAACGAACCCTAGACCAAGCAGGAAGCCGGCCTTTTCCCCATCCTCGTGAGAAGCGTTGAGGGCTGCGCTCATAGCATCATCATAAGAGGTCTCTGAGAAGACCCGATGCACAACCTACAAGAAAATATATAAGTATCAAAACCTTTTCTATCTACAAAGAAAAGCGTAAAGAAATAAAAAGCATACCTGAGACAACGCTTCTCGAAGAAGCCATTCCTTGGCAACCAGAGCTTCTTGGAGGGCAGCTTGAGCTTCGTTAAGGGCGCGTTCGGCTTCACTCTTGTTGAGGTTGGCAAGCAACACTTCTTTAGCCGCAGCCTCTTCGACGCCCTTTAGCTTCCGCTCAGTATGGTCAAGCACCCCCCTCTGGTCCAAGATCTCCTGGAGCTTTTTGGCGTCTTCCATCGCCAAGGCATCATGAGCCTGCTGGAGAGCCTCTAATTTGGCTTTAAGCTCTTCATTCTCCACGCGTAGAGGCTCAGCAACAGCTTCAGCCTTGGTGGCCCTCTCGGTTGCGTTCCTCGCAGTTTCCTTAGCCAGCCGAAGCTGTTCATTAACAGCTTGGGCAGCCTTGGAACGGGCCTTGAGTCGAGCCTGAACTTCAACCTCGAGGGCCTTGAAGGCCTTCTCCTTTTCCGCAGCCACTGCGGAAAGCCTTTGGTTCTCCTCCCGGACAGCCCGCGCCTGAGCCACTTCTTTAAGGCGAGCTGCTTTTAACTTGTCGTTTTCACGACAAAGCAGCTCGACGCGCGGCTGCATCCGGGCCAGGAGAACCCGAAGCTCATTGGTTAGCCTAACCTCCTGGTAGCTAGCCATGGCTTCCCCCAACGCACCACTGGGAGCAGCGTGACGAGCCCATTCCACGCACTCCACAGGGGTGCGAAGGGTTGTTCCTCGGCGAATGTTCCATCGTGGAACATACACTTCATTGGAATCCGACATTGCAAAAAACATAAAGCAGTTAGGAAAAGATGATAAAAAAATATGAAAAGGGCCAAAAGAACCCTACGCACCTGTAGGGTCAATAACAGGCCGATAACCGCCGAACCCATCACCTGAACCCAAGGGAAATTCATCCAAGAGGTCAGGCAGATAGGAAGGTGGCAGAGATTGGCGAGAAGCCCCATGCGTACCTGATGGATCGGCCGTCGTTGCCGATGACGGGGGCATGGTAGCAGCCGCCGCGGTCGCCGCCGCGGAATCCGCAGCAATAGTAACCGCCAGCTCGGTGAAAGATGCTATAAAAATCGCACTCACAGCCGGCGGTGACGTCATCTCAGCTGGAACAGTCGGCTCAAAGGAGTGAGCAACTGAACCAGCGGAAGCAGGCGCAGGCGCCTGGGTCGACGCCTCAGGTAGGCTGACCAAGCCTACCGTCATTGGCGAAGAGGTACTCCTCTGCGCTACACCCTGGAATGCGTCAACATACACGCCTGCGTAAAGAAGATAAGTGTTAAATGATATTAAGCTATGAAGTTAAAAGACAAGAAGTTTGTACTTACGGGTTTTCTTGAGCCTAAAGGTACGGAGTGGCGGAGACGAACCCGATGGAGCCGGCCTCTTTGCGCCGGTTACCGTCGTCTTCTTGGGCTCTCCGGAGGTGACAGTCGCAGCCTCCGGAGCGGTGGTCTTATCGCCACCGAGATTCCCCGCCACCTCTTCGCTCTCGGTCTCCGAATCAGACCGAGGCGCCGGATCGGCAGTGGAGGCCATCTTCTCCTTTCCCTTCCCGCCGGCAGCCTTCTTCTTCCGCACCAACGGAGGACCATCTGCGGATTCCTCATCAGAACATACGATTAGAGGAATTCCAGCAGAGTTTTCAACATTGAGGGGTCGAGGGTTAAATAGCGTCTTACCTGGCCGCCTGGCGCTCAGGATCTCGTGGCCTAGCGGGTAGACCTCCACGAACCGATCCGCAGTTTGTTCTAGGATGGGCAACTCGTTCTCGTCTAGAGCGCGAGTACCCATCCGAGCGGGACCGTCAGCCTCCCGCGGGTTCAGGAGCGACTGCAAGTCGTTCCCCTCTGAAATAAACAGGAAAGAAGTTAGAAGAAATTCAAAATCAAAAAAAAGGAAACAAAGCATACCGTAAGGAACAGAGTTCGAACCGTATTCAAGGACGATTGGGATTTTTTGCGCATCCGCCGCCTTCCACACCCGGCTCATCCCCAACATCACCATCCCGGACTCCGCAAACCGGTAAACCGGAGATTGAACCCGGGAAATCCTCGAAAACCATTCCGCCTCCTCGTAGTTGGAGGCGTGAAGGCTGGGAAGAGCTTGCCCGTTCTTAAACTTCATGGCAAGGGGGATGGCGCGAGCGGATATGAAGAACTCCCGCTTTCACGCGCGAAGACTGCGCTCGGTTGCGCAAATCTTCAAACCCTTTATCCGGGTTATCAACGTATACCACCCCTGGATGCACCTCCAGGTGTAGAAGGTCATCAGGCGGTCAACATAGGGCTCAATGCCCAGAATCCGGCACACCCACTCGAAGTGGCGAATCTTGGCGATCGCCATGGGGTGCAACTCGGTCAAATGAACACCGTGCCTCTCAAGGACACGGTAAACAAACTTTGTCAATGGGAACCTAAGATTCCCATAAACAAAGAATGCAGCATATACCCCGATCTTGCCTCTGTGGGCATCGTACACAGTCTGATGGGGTTCAGGAAACTCAGGCTCGAGAGACTCGAGCATGAACTTCCTGACGACGTACTGGTACAGATCGCCAGGCAGAGCACACTGGCACCCGCCAGCAGTACTCTTGTCATCGGCTGTAGATTCAAGATCACGAGACGACATCTTGCAAAGGAAATAAGAAAGCGATTTCGAGAGAATGCTTGCCTGAAAAGGGGAGTATTCGCCGGAAATCGCTTAAAAGATGAAGAGAAGAGTGAAAGTGTGGATTACAAAGAGCCCTCTCCCCCCTTTATATACTAATCGCAATTAATGCGATGAATTTAATGCGGAGGAGAGAGAAATCGAAGGTGCAATGAAACTATGACACGTGGCGGAGAGCAAGCTGGCAACAGCTGTTGAAAGGACGCGTACCATTAATTTCGCGGCTACGCGCCCGAAAAATGGCGCCCACGCGCCTGAAAAAGCGTCTGGAATGACCATGTACTGTCACGTCACCATAACTTCCTGCACGTTCTGACATAGTCAGAAGAAACCGTCGCACGACGTTTTAGAGGTTTGGACTGTTCTTATCCTTTCACCAACCTTTCGAATTTCAAAAATTCAAAAAGATTCAAAAGTAAGCGGGAAAATACCCCTTACCTTGGCAACCAAGTAACCGTAAGACGGATGCGGGTACAGTGTTAAGGCAAAACCCTTCACATGCCTAGCACCCGCAGGGAATTGAAGCCAAGGATACCTCGGCAACCAAGTAACCGTAAGACGGATGCGGGTACAGTGTTAAGGCAAAACCTTTCACATACCTAGCACCCGCAGGGAATTGACGCCAGGAATACCTTGGAAGTAAAGTAACCGTAAGACGAGCGCGGGTACAGTGTTAAGGCTTTTACCTAGCGCTCCGCTGGGAATTGAAACCAAGAAGGATCTTCTGGGCAATGCTTGCGGAAACGGAAATAACATCCCCGCATAGCGGGAACGTCGAGAACTACATTGTTTGAAGCTCCAGGATGGAATTGGTGGTTTTAACATAATTGATCACTATGTTCAAAACTACCAAAACCTCATGGAGAATCCACACAAGTGGGACTCAACGCTCCTGACTTGCGAGGAGGTTACAGACCTACCCGCATCATACCCAAAGATCAAGCAGGAAACTCGGGAATTTCTGCAAGTGACAAGGACTTCCGCGGGAAGAATCCCCATGGAAAACCTTAAAAAACCCTTTTCAAAACCCTTTGCTTAAGTCCAAAAGTTCACCTCACTTTATTAAACACTCATGAGAAGAACATTGGACTGGGGGGACTTGAAGAGGTAGGTCCCAGCAGAGCCCAGTTGGACCCGCAAGACTCACCTTGAAGAAGGACGTCTGCGCAGAAACCAACTGGATCCGCAGGACCCACCATGCTCAGAGACGTGACGTCCTTACGCGCAGTACGCAAGCTGTTCCCGCAGGAAATGCCTCCCAATGGTGAAGGACTCCGCCTGTTCCCGCAGCTGCGGATACAAGTCATCAGGGAAGGCCACCCGCGCAGCAAGGCTACACGCACAAGGCACTTAGCTCTCATTCAGTGTCACCTGAAGGAATGAGCAAAGCCGGGAACAATCCCGCACAAGGGCGGGAGAGGGAATACTCCCGCCCAAATAAGCCAGTCCGTACGATACGGGAAGATCTTCTGTACTGTACCTGACGAGGTATGGGCAAAAGATCTGACTAAAGATACGACAGCTTATTGACACAGTATGGCGAGCAGCATGCTCCTGTACTGTGTCACTATTAGCCGCTGCCTACTCACCAACTACTGCCATACCACGTGCATAGCCGGCAGTTGGTGGAAAAGGAATAGTACACAGCAGGCCTGGTCACTATCAGCCGCTGCCTACCCACCAACTACCAGCAGGGCACGTGCGTAGGCCACAGTTGGTAGAACAGGAATACTATTCAGCGGGCCACACCTCCTTGGAAACCTACCTTCGGCTATAAATACCGCAAATGGTATGACCATCTCATCTTATCATATCTTATCGTATTATCATCATATTATACCTGATATCTGCTCTAGCAATCTCTTAATATACTTTTATATTTAAAGAGCAATCTAGTCTGATTCTCACGCCGGAGGGTGGTCACAAGGAGGAACCCCCCCCCCCTTCTCAGTGACAAGCTCACGGTGTCTGTTTTGCAGGTTATCAAATCTTTGCCGGGTCTAACCCCTCGTGGGAAACATCTACCTAACCCCCAGGTTACCCGTAATCTGCCCGGGGTCCGGTTAGTGTTTCTTCAGCGCTGTATCAGACGGATGCTTGCATCATGTGATGCGCACATTTCAAACTCTAGGATCATCATTGCTTGTCTAATCAACCAACTGGATTGTAGTGTCAAAATATGCACGCAGATGATTTTTCCTTACTGATATTTTGTCTAAATATTGACAGAGGCCTCTCTTCTTCAGCTACAAAATGGGCGTTCGGAAGGCAGTTGTAAAAGCAGTTAGGCTTGCAACTACTGGGTATTTGGTCTCGTTAGTGGTGCCTCTTTTTATTAGTGACCGCAAGGTGGCAATGAGAGATCTTATTCTTGACCAGATTGCTTTCTGCTTTGCATCATGCATGGTGTTCCTCTGTTGGGAACTAAATCGCCATTTGCTTCAGGTTTAATCTTCTTAACACATAATATTTTATGTACTTGCTGTGGCAATTTTGACCCATTTACATATTTGTTATCTAACAGCTCAAGTTGGGTAAAAAGGTAGCTTAAAATGAAATGGGTAAAATGGGTTAGACAGGTTGAAAGTCTCCCAAAATATATTTGTAATTGTAAAACCTCATAACCCATTTTATCAAAAAGTTATAGAATAATTAATGAAGTAATGCAGCTTTAGTAATCATATTTGTCACACTAATTACATATAAAATAAAAACATAAATAAGATTTTGGACTAACTCTATCCCGGGCCAGCCCAACCAACGATACCTGACCCGACCTGTTTCATTTGTTGACATGTTCCTCATAGGCTTGTAAACGAACTGAGCGTTTAGTCATTAGTGAACTGTTTGGCTGGAAGTTTGTTTATATTTGTTTATCTAGTAAAGGGTTATTGGTTTTTAACACTCCCAACTAACGATTTGTCTCCCATCACTTCCAACTTGTAACTTGTTTTCTTCTGTCACTCCCGAATATAATGAACCTTGAGCCCGTTAGTATTCTTGCTGACGTTGACCATTGTTTACATGCATGGCATTGCGAACTTAGCGGTCCTTAACCCTAATAGTTTCTCCTATCACTTCGTGTTTGTTTGTTAGGTTGTTAAAGTTAAACAAACGAACACGGACTGCTCTATTCGTGTTTTTTCGGTTCTTTACAGATCTAGTTACTCAACTCTTCTGACCTGTCTCTTATGTTTGATCCTTGATCTTTGTTCCAAGAGATATACTAAATTGGCAAAACTTTGTGTATAGGTGTTTCTTACAAAGAGGTATTTGTTTGCACCTCTAAAGGGATCAGCAGCAGCAGCAACAAATCCAAGTGATCATCTTCTTGCAGCTCTTGAGGAGACAAGTGGAAGGTCACTTGGGCATCATCTTGCTTATCTTGATCTGTGCATGGTTAGTGAGAGTAATGTTGACACCTGGCGCCGAGCTGCATTTTTTGAAGAAACTGGCGAGACTTACAAAAAAGTGATAGCTGTATGCTTGAAGCCTTTGGAACAGCTCACTTTGGATTTGAGTGAAGGGCTCAGGAGCTCCGTTGACAAGTCAGCATCTCCATTGTCTAATCAGTTGCGTTCGCCAACTGAGTTTTCAGTTTCAAGACTCTATGAGCCGTTTCATGACTTTCAGGTGAACAATGTTACTCTTAATGCAGTCCTTTATTTTCACTCTTAATTAGTTTTTGCAAACATCTAGGTTGTCAAATACAAGCACATTTTATATATGTTCCAGTTTTGCGTATTAAATTACACTCATAAGTGAGTAGATGTGTTACAGTTTAGCTTTTTTATTTGATTTGTGTGAAACGAACTCGAATCAATCTCTCTATAAGAATTTCAGTTGAAATGTCAGTTTTTAATTGTTTTATGACTTAAATTTAAGATCCATATATTAGTTGAGGTTCTTCTAGTCGGAATGCTCGCTTGCATGTTTTTTTTTTCTTGTTTCAAAAGTTTTATTTTATTTTATTCTTTTTAGATATACTATAAGATGTAATTTATGTAACATTTAGCTCACTATTTGGGAAAATGAGATTTGGAAACTCAAAGCTAAGCAGCACATTAGTTTTTTTTGGGGTTATCAACATATATATCGTACAAGTTAAAAGATTATATAGTTTAAAATTTTAAATTCATGCTCTGTACTTCATGTGCGTATTATAAATCTTCTCTTTTAGAGTATCCTTTTCTATCTACTCATACACAAATCTTTTTTATTATAAGTTGGGAATAAAGAGTTCATGATACTCAATTGGTGTGTTAATGAATGATCAAGTTAATGAATTTGAGTAAGTGCACCTAGGCGCTTGAGTGAGGCGAGGCTTATATAAATTGAGTTCTTCAAAGTTCAAATCAGGGGTGTTCAAAACCGGATATCCGGAGATTCGGATTTCCGAGAATTTTGGATAGTGGATTTTGCTATCCGAATCCGTATCCGAAATTTTGGATATCCAAAATTATATGGATTCGGATTATCCGTTTGGTTATCTGAATTCAAAAAACAAAACTAAAAAAAATAATATTTGCTTAAAGTAAAACCTACATTTCAAACAACTAAATCCTATCCAGATTTAATCTTAAATAAAAAACATTTCAAACAAATTCTAGTTGTTTCAAAACATGAAAGAATAGAACATTGAATACTGGAAATTAGATACTCAAGTTTAATAGCCGGTTAAAAACAAAGATTTGAAATTAGAACATAGAAGACATGATTAAGTTTCAGATTTCAGTCAAAACTCGGAGATGCGATTTGGGTTTCAGAGTTCAGCCGAGAGGAGTTTGTGCATCGGAGAACGCGGAGAAGGGTGGCTGGCCCAGCGGCGGGTTGGTGGTTGGAATTAGCAAGTCGCAAGACAGAGATGATAAGCAGCGGCACGTGTCGATGAGCACCAGCGAGATTAGGGTCCCGGTTCAGTCAATCATTAGAGTCGCTTTGAGCGGCGAGAATAATATTAGGAATTTAGGATGAACTTTCAGACTCAGAATGACGAGTCTGAGTGTGGGAAATGGGTATTTGGTGATTAGGTTTTCAAATGATATTTATGTAATTAAATTTAATAAATAATTAAAAAAAACAAATTAAAATTTTGGATATCCGATATTCGAAGTATGCGAAATTTTCCAAAATTGTGATTCTGATCCGAAAATTGGTACTTTCGGATGATTCATTCGGATTTTCGGATAATTCGGATACGGATATTTTTGAACACCTACTTCAAACTCTTATTAGTATGATTTTATTGACGCACAACAATTACTTACAGACCCTTTTATTTGTACTGATTTTTTTATTACACTGGATAAAGAAGCCTTTAATCAATAATTTAACTCAACAGTTCATTGTTCACTTTCTTTTTTCCCTTTTGTGACTCGGTTAGTTTTTTTTCCCTTGTGTCTCATAGACCAAAACATCAAAAGTCGAGAGCTTTTGACGGAAAGATTAAATGTGTTAGCTATTAGTAATTTAATAGCTTTCAGCTAAGGTTAAGAAGAATATGTTTTAATTGCTATTTATATTAAGTTTATGACTTTTATATATGTGCTGGCTATTTTTGAATAAGCTGTATAAGTGTGTACGATGAGCTGAGTAAATTGTTAGATAAGTTCCAGCATAGGCTTGTATCTACTTGTACACTAGTTGGGCTTATTTAAGTTGTCCATAAAGCTTCTTTGGTTGTGCCTAGAACCTCTTTTGTATGTTAATATTATTTCCTCTGTGATTAAAAATATAAACTTGTTAACTATCATATCTCGCTTTACAGGTATGTGCTTGGAGTGCCCGTATTGCATCTTCACTGACTATACGGTCCCACAAAGAAGATTGTTTGGGGGTTGCCCAACTCTCTGGCTGCAACGCAGCCACCATCTCTACCCTTTTAGCTTGCTTATTAGCTGTTGAAACTTCAATGGGAAAAAAGACCAACCTCCAACCATCAAACACCCAATATCCCACCGCCAATATCAAATGGGCTGCATTAAGTCCAACATCAGCAGCAACCGTTGGCATTACATCACACAAGAAAGATGGCCCTCACTATGCAAAGGCATATTCTATGGCTGACATTCTCAGAACTTCACTTTACCAAATCATGTCAACTTTCCATCATGAAATGGCTGTGAGTTCTAAACAAGGATTGCTTGATAAGGACTGGATCAGTAATGGTAAGCCATTGTATGGAAGCCGGGAGCTTATCGTACACAAGCTAAGAATGTTTCTTGAGTTTCAAGCTAATTAGTGGCTTTTCTCTTTCTCAGTGGTATTGATGTGTCTGCCTTTTTGTTGTCTTTTTCACCACTATAATGTATAACAAACACTTGATGTTGAAGACTTGAAAAAATGAGAGTAATTGAATTGATCATATCGGTTTTTTTTTTGTTGAGATTCGTGCTTCTCTTTTTCGAATTCTGATTTGTTTAGTTGCTGCAAAATATATGAAATATAACCAACGGAATTCCCACATAATGAAAGTTTGAGTTTGGTTTGAAGCGCAGCCGCGCAGGGTGGCATACTCTTTATCACAAAAAATGACGGGTAAAAGATCAAAACGGGTTAGGGTCTGGTTAAATGGTCAATAAAGCGGGTTTAGGTCCTGGGTAAAATGGTCAAAATGGTTTGGGTTTTTGTTTAAAATGGAGTCGTTAGTCAAATCTGGTCAAACAGTTTTAGGGTTCTTGTCAAAAAGGGTCAACTGGTCAAGTCAAATGAAATATTTTTTTAGCAAGTATTTTTTTTTTCTGTACAATTTTTATAACAATTTTTAGAAGAATGGTCTTGTCATAACATTACAAGATGGTCTTAAAAATTTTCTTAGTTTAAAAACTAACCTTTTTTGAATAAACTGTTTTTAGAACAATAATGTACAAGAATATAAAGAGATAGACAACCGAATTTATAGATGTTTACGTGGACGTTAAGTAACCCTCTATATGTCCTTTCCATGATTCTTCAATCGAATCAAGAGTTGCTACAAATAAATTTTCCTCAAAGGGAAATTTTTGATGATGAAATGATAAAAGACACTGGGGCTAATCGTTGATTGCGTTGATTGATTAATGTTACATATGCTATTTGGGATTCATAAGTGATTTATAATCAAATGCTTTGAGAAACTTATAAATATTGATGTGTTATTGTAAGTTAATTTGATACTTTTATGATAAATTTTTCCAGCTAAGGCTATTAGGCATGGTCCAAAAAACAGTAATAGTGGTGCTGAGGTGACACAAATGATGTCACTGAAATATCATGCCCCCTTTTAGTGGCCACCATTGAAGTGGTCTCCCCGGGCTAGACCATGTAAACATCTACCCACTCTTTGATTTTTCTTTTCTTTTCTTTTTGTTTGTCTTTTTCATTTATTTTTATTCAAATAATATAAACAAAAGGAATAATGGAGAATAAAGTATAACATAGGTTGAATTGTGGAGTTGAGTGGTGGAGGGAAAATTGAGGTGGCTCTAATGTGGCGCACGGTCCCGAATGTTGAAGAATAGAGTATAACACATAGCCCAAGTTAACTCAAATTCATATATATATTTCAGGGTGATGTGGATAGTAACATGACATCTCAGCTGATCTAACAAGTAATGACATCTCAGCCAATTTAACAAGTACTAAGATTATATATATTTTGTCATCTATTATGGGTCATTCCACTCATTTTTCATCATTCATGTTTGCGTCACCTCAGTTTTCCTCCATCATTCAATCTATGTTATACATCATTCTCCATCATTCTTCACCATTCCATTTATTTATATTATTAAAATACTTAAATGAAATGAAAAAAAATATTATTGGGTGGGTTATGAGTGGTTGGGTCACAAATGAGAGAAATGGGAATGATCAGCGACACATTGTGAGGGTGGTCATTTGCCTCACTAGTGAGTAGTGACCACCATGGGGGACGGGCGTGATGTTCCAATGGTGTCATATATGTCACCTCAGCACTTTCAATAACCATCCGTAATTCACACCGAATGATCTTAGAGTTGATTTTGAATGTTTTTTAAATTGAAATCTTTTAGGAAGTTTTCAAATATTTTTCAGTCTTCTAGCAAAATGATTTTAGAATATTTTGTCGTGTATCTAATGTGTATTATTTATTAAAGCGTCTAGTTTGGGGTGCAGGGTGCCACATTTGCTCGGCTCATTTAGCTTTTACACACGGTGGACGTATAAGATCACCGGCCCAATAACAAATATGGGCCAATCATATTTGCTTTCTGTTGCGGACACCTACATCAGCCAATCAACTTTAAGTACGTATGAATTGAATTCTCAATTGTGGGTTTTTCTCATAACTTTGCTAAAGGACATAATTAAATACTAGTATGTTTCAAAAACTCCTTTGATTTTTATATATTTTTATTTAATAATTTTTTATATATTAAAAAGAAAAGAGAATCTTCTAGCTAGAAGTCCAAACATAACATACAAAGAGAGGGACAAATAACATAAGTAAAACAATTACAATGGAAAGTTTTTAAAGTTAAAACGATACCATTTATCCAATATTAAGTAGGCCTATTTACTTCGATTTTTCATCTAAAGAAAAGACACCATGTTATTGTTCAAAAACTCTTGATGTCTATACTTTATTTAACTTTCTGTTATTAAATTAATGTAACACTGTTTTAATTTCATACAGTTAATAGTATTTTGCTGGAACCAAGGTCGAAGGGCAAGTGATCGTTCAATTGAAGCTTGTTAAAAATGTATCGATTAATAAGTTGAAGAGAAGTTCGCTTTGTCCCCGTGGCAACGAGCCGTGTTTGAGTGTTTACGTGCCCCTCACGCTCAGGATTTCCTGTCAGTTGTTCCCATTGAAGGTTTAGGGCAATGTATGTCGGCAGTGGAATATCGGGCCATCCTCAAATACCGGTTGATGGTACCCCTTTTCCCGGTGGATGACCCGTGTCCCGTATGCCGAAAGGCTTGTTTGGATTCTTTTAGGGAGCATGCAGTCCATTGCAAAGAATTACCGGGCTTTAAATATCGACATGATCTCGTTCGAGATGTGCTTTACGACGTCCTTAAGCGGGCCGGGATCTCGGCAAAAAAGGAAGCCCCGGTGAACTTCTTAACCGACCCTTTAGATGGGAGATCAACCCTACGACCCACTGACATTCTTGTTTTTGGATGGGAAAAAGGGAAGCACGCGTGCGTTGATTTGACAGGTGTGTCCCCCCTCGTTGGGCTACGGGACCACGGGTTTGTGGTGGGTCATGCGATAAACAAGGCAGAGGCGAGTAAAGTAGCTAAGCACGAGAAAGCTTGCCTTGAGAATCAACACGTGTTCGTACCGTTTGCTTGTGACACCTTTGGCGCTCTCGGTCCTGACGCGGTTCAGTTCCTTAAGCGGGTTCAGGAGGTGGTCAGCAGTAACTCCGCCCATGCTAAAGGGAACGTTGTGTTTAGTAGGGTAGGGTTTGCTATTCAGAAGGGGGTAGCGGCGCAGCTTGTTGCCCGTCTATCTGCCGTTAGTATGTAATTGTCCCGGTGTAAAAGTTTAAATACTTATTAAAAAAAATTAATAAGTAGAATAAAAAACTGTGTTAATCGTTAAAAAAACTATTTTCCTTTAGAAAACAAATGAATTGTTAGTTTATATGTTTACTGGATACGATATCTTCGCCAAATGAGTTTTGATAAACTTCCAATATGTCTAAATATTTGATAAATATTACGAGAAATGATACAAGCAAATAGATTTTATAGGTAAATTCAATAAATATCTACAAGAAATGAAATGGTACCAAAAAAATTAAATTTAAAACCATACAAGCAAATATTTTAATATTGTAGTGTTGATGATAAAGTTGTAGGATGTGAGTCGAATTGGGTAGGGATATTATTTTGAATTAAATGCAAGCCACCAACATCTAACGGCACCTCATAAATGCCCATACCCAGAAACCAAGCAACAATTCAAGATGTTGACGGTGGTGGTGAGTATTAACTTCGTCAATTAAAACTAGTTCAATTTATGGACACCTTTTAAACAAAATTGTTTTATGACATTTTAGTTGGTATACTTAGCATTAAATTTTTTTAACAACTAACAAACCAATTTATTAATCACAACCAATGAGGACTAGCAAGATGCTAGCCCCGAAAGATAACCACCAATACGAAACATATAATTGAACTTAACACTCCCATATTATTATTCACTAAGCATGTTGTTAACGAAACATTTAATTAAACTTTGGGTCAATTATCCGTTTTTTTATTAAATCTAAAGTTTTACATGTTTCATAGTAACAGTAATAATATTAATACTTACTGTTATTACTAACTAATGAAGTTTAGCAAAACATCAAATACATTTAATTTGCATATTGGACAACGTAGGTATATTTGTCTATGATATTCTCAAAAAATTATTGTACTTATTAACGAGTATAGTGATGAATCATGATGTGATTCTTGTTTCGTATATTCAACAGTGAGTACACTACATAGACTGTGAAACAAAATTTGTTGTATTTACCGGTCAATCTATGTTGATACGATCTAATGCATGAATTGTGCAATTACAATGGTGCATCCAACCTATTAGAAGAGTGCATCTAAAACCAATTATACTTTAATAGACATATATAGTGTAGTAATTAACACAAGAAGAGATAGATTGGACTGAAAGACAAAATGAGGGAAATATGCATCGGCTTTCCATTTGGTCTATGCAAAGGTTAGGGCGACTAATTAACACTTTCACAAATGTTGTTGTGCTATATCATAAGGTTAGTAAGTTATTTTATACTTATAGTGTAACATCCAACTTAATTCTTGTAGTATCAACATTATATGGTTTGCCACAATAGCGGAGCTCAAGGATTTGTTTTTAGTTTCGATGAAGACTTTCAGAAGGTTACTCATCTTGGTACTACGCCCATATAAACACGCTTAACTAGTGGAGTTCTCTTCGCATCCACTACCATTAAGTCCAAAACGATTGGTGATATAAGATGTGTGGATTTCTTGTTAAATTACAAGAATCTCTAATGTCCACGACTAATGTGATTCTTCCCATGATGTTTCAATCACCCCTTTATGAACTCTTGTCATCGATGAGGTATTCCCCACCATCACATTCATAATGTGAGATTTGCCTAAGGTGTCATCCTAAACATCCTCGGGGACTTACAATTGAGGTTTGCCCTAACATCGTGAGTGAAACATAAGCGACTCTAATACAATTTGTAACATCTAGCTACCCGCGCCATCAATATATTTCACTTTGCCTACAACGAGCTCGATCGCGAAATTCTTTTTAATTTTCCTTGGTGAGACTTCCAAGGAGATTATCTATCCTAGTATTATTACACCCACATAAGTTCACTTAGGCTATGTGTAGTGGAGGGGCTACAAAATGGGGCGGTTTACGCCATGTGGCGCCCAGTAAGCAAATGATAGATTTTTGTTTTTGAGGTGTAATAGTTTTGTAGCCTAATATATATGTGTATGTGTATATATATATATATAATCACACACTCATAATAATATAATAATAATATGTACACACACAACTCCCGGTGACAAATTCCTTGCTCCCCCTATCGCCCCTAAAATCGTCCGGGAGGGGGGAGGCGTTCTCGCCCACCATCACCCAAAGATTGCGCCCACTACAGGTGGCCTTAGGGGGTGTTTGGGATTACTAGTTTTTATGCACCTTATGACTTTTTAACTTTTGAAAAAGTTGTATGTGTTATTGTGAGGGGATAAGTTTATAAGTTATAATATTGTAACTTATTAACTTATTCAAAAGTTATAAGGAGGTAAAATAAGGAATCTCAAACACCCACTTAGTTGCGACATTCCCCTCTCATCCAGTATATTAAGTCTAAAATGCGTTGACGGTATTTAAGACGAGACATTTCTTTTGTACATATCATGTCTAAGGGTGATATGAGTTTTGCCTAGGTGTTACATTAGTACTTAGAAATAATCCATTAAGCTTGTGGTCTGTGTGAATGAGCCCAATCTATACTAGTGAAAAATCTATAGGTTGAGCAACATTGAATCACCTTTTGCATACTCACACAGTCACGTACAATTTTCTAGTTTATACACTTACCAACATACGACTATGGTATATATACAAATCTGCTTGGTGTAATGGTTTAGTCGGTAACCTTAAAACGGTTAACCAATTATCAATATTTTCGGTTAAGATTTAGGTTAATCATCAACTACCGATTAACCATTCGTGAATAGTCCTAGGTTACCAAAGTTTCCAAGTTGGGACATAGATACTAAATCAAACAATGAATAAAAAGTAGGTTATTATTGAGTGAATTTTACCCATCAATGGCTATCAAAAATAGTTTCATTTAAGTTTCCTCTTTATAAGAAGTTAACCAACTAGCTCTCTCGATTCTTGACACAATATGTAACATCCTGAATATTATAATGATAAATAAAGAAAGTTACGTTTAGTGATTTCGCATTATTAAGTAAGTAATACCGAGTAAAGAACGGATCATGGACTTAGATTAATTAAGATGGATTAAGGGTAATGGGCCTTAGGTCCATGGGTTTTAAGGGATATAAATATCCTTTTAAACCATCCTAAAACCCTAACTATCATTTCCATCTTTCATAAATCTCTACACACTCAAAAACACACACATACACTACACATCACACGGCCGTGAGAGAAAGCGGGATCCGAGACCAAAATCGAGCCAACCATTATTAGATCTTCGATATACGAGCTAGATACGAGATAACCACGCAAACCGGACACATAAAGGTAAGATTTCGATCTTAAAGTTCATGTTTTTATAGACGATTTGCCATGAAACTTGAAACGATAATAGATCGGATCTAAACGAAGCGTAAAGTAGCGAACTTGATGCTAGGACGAACCTAATAAACCCTTAAACATGTACGGTTCGTTTAAGATAAACCGTAGATCTTGTATTGAACGTCCTTAAGCTTAAAGGTCCAAGCTTTATAGTACATACGGGATATATATACGAACGAAAACGGTTAGGGAACGTTAGTGGGTGATGTCGAACCATAACAAGTGTATTAAAATCGCCAAAATGCTTGATAAAAACCAAACCCGTAGCTGAACTGAATAACTTCGCCTGCAAAGCTTAACTTCGCCTGCAAAGCTTAACTTTGCCTGCAAACTTAACTTCGCTTGCAAGCAAGTTCGCCTAAAGCCAAGTTCGCCTAACTGTATCTTCGCCTGGTGATAAGTTCGCTCAATGCTTAACTTCGCTTAATGTTAAGTTCGCTTAACACTAAGTTCGCTTAATGTTAAGTTCGCTTAACACTAAGTTCGCCTACAGTAAGTTCGCTTAATGTTAAGTTCGTTATTGTTAAGTTCGCTTAATGATAAGTTCGCTGGAGTTAGCAAATTAGAAAATAAATTAAAAACCTAATGAAAAATGTGTTAAGACATTTAATGGAAATAAAATTTTCCAAGCTGACCTGGCAGCTCGACCCCAGCCAGGGGCTCTGCCCCTTGGACCCTGCTAGGGGCTGCCGCCCCTAGACCCCGCTGCCAGGGGCGCTGCCCCCGGACCCCCGTTCGTTGTGGGTTATATAAAGATAGAAATACTACATGAGTAGTAGTAGTTAATTGATACGTGTAAATATTATACAGTTAGCCGTGCACAACTCAAGAAGGGAATAACGATTAACGGAGAGCGTAACAGGATTCAGGTGAGTTTCTAGCCCCACTTCCTTGTTATGTTTTCGGGGCTGTGTGTATACTCGATGTGATAGTTAATACACTTATCTTAAGTGATAAGTGTATGCCTTGTATGATGATTGCTTGACGGTGCGTGAAGGATCTTCGGATATTGCATGAACCGTCAGGTGGTAGTTAAGATATGATTGATAAGTATGATGAGAGATATGATGTATGTATGAATATATGATGTATGCATAATGTATGTATGTTATGATGATGGTACGTGAACGCTCTTCGGAGATTGCATGTATTGTCAAGGAAGGTATGCATGAACATGTATGGTACAGTTACACGAAACAAAGGGACCAGACCCTAATAATATCTGTGATGTTAGGGACCAGACCCTTATAATATCTGTGATGTTAGGGACCAGACCCTTATAATATCTGTGATGTTAGGGACCAGACCCTTATAATATCTGTGAGGTTATAGGGCGAAAGGCTCTTTAAAACGTATGATTATGTATGTAAAGAAAGTATGAAGGTAAGAATGAAAGTATATGCACTTATGTGTGTATGAAAAAAAGTTAAGAGGTTAAGTATGAAATGTAAGAAGGTATTGTATGATTATGTGATTAACTAGAACTCACTCAGCGTAGCTGACTTTTAGTATGCACGCAGGTGAGTAGAATGAGGCAGGTAGCTTGAGGACACATGGCAGAGTTGGACGAAACTGACATCTGAAGATTTTGCTATGATGTTTTATTTTAAAAGACTATGTTTTGTTTTTAAATGACTATGAATGCCCGATAAGACAAGAATTCTGGTTATGGAATGTAATGGTTTGGATGTTTTTAATGTTCCGCGAATGTTTTAATTAACTCTGATATTTAGAATTGCGTTTATGAGTAAATCCAACACGAAAGTAGGGCTACCGGTAACGGGGCCTTACACAATACTCCTCCCCCCAAGGGCCGAAAAGGTTGAAGATCATCAAAGTCGACATTTTTGAAACCGAAATACGACTACAACTTGATCCAAGGATATACAAACCATGGTTGTAAAAGGTGAAAGTGATGAATCAACAACATGCCTAATTAACTAATAGACATTTGAATCCATAGATCAACATTGTGGCGGCAAGCCACATAGAAAAGACATACAAAAAATGCAAGTAAATAATATGATGTCCAAAATTGAACAAACCAAGTTGTGATACTTCCATATACCAAGTTGCTTTGCGAATAAAACAAAATTGAATAGGGATAACTATATATTAGCATTATAGTAAGCTATTTATAGCAATAAGGATACATAAGAAACCTAAATAGTCAATCTTCGTCTATACCACTACAACAACCAAATATCCTATTACGTAACATAACTGTATACAAACCTATACATTTTCTGTTTGAAATAATATAAGCTAGATTGATCAAATCAAAACAAAGCAAGTATGCATACATAATACAAGGGTTTCATTATAAGGATATGTGTTTTAGAGAAACATTTATAGCTACAACTACATTTTTTCCATCAATCCCCACTTGAAATATATTGAAAAAACATATAAAAATAAAACCCACCCACCCAAAGTTTATTTTTTATTATTATGTTTAGGAAATTTGCAATTACTAGCTAGTGATAAGGATAATAAATATGCCCCTATGTTCTTGCAAACATGCTTTTACTCAACCAGTCAAACAAAACCGTATTGATCACACCATTTCTTCCTCACCTTATCACCTCTCTCATCCTCACACACAACACATTTCTTCACACCTTTCACTTCTTCCTTGTTTTTATATAACTTCAAACCAAAATGAATGCCTAAGCCATATATATTAACCTAGCTATATTGTCACAAACACCATATATATATAACACATCCTTTTGTTTATTATAAACAAAATATAACATGATGAGTACAAACAACAAAGATTCATCATCAACTAGTGAAGTAGTGATGATGGAGATAGAGGAGACCAAGCCGCCGACAAGGATCGGCTTGAGTCCTCTAAGCGAAACCATTTGGAAAGAGAAAACAAACACTGACATGGTTGGAGATGTGTCAGCTAGGCTGGCTTGGAAGGATCTAACGGTCATGGTCACACTAAGTAACGGTGAGACTCAGAACGTGTTAGAAGGGTTAACTGGCTACGCCGAGCTGGGTACGTTTACCGCGCTTATGGGTCCGTCCGGCTCGGGTAAGTCGACTTTGCTTGATGCTTTATCGAGCCGGCTTGCAACTAATGCTTTTCTTTCTGGGAACGTGCATGTTAATGGCCGGAAAACCAAGCTTTCTTTTGGAACTGCTGTAAGTTGTTACTTTTTTTAATATTTATTTAAGAGTTAGTTAGGTTAATAACTTAATATCATAAAAAATTAATTTATACCTAGGAGTTTTGATTTTTTAAAGGATATTGTTATTTTTTTTATTATTAGTTTTTTTATTTAAATGTCAATCTAAGGTGCTTAAATATATTGATAGATATAATCTAATAAAAGAAATAATAAATGGCATTGAAACGACTTAATAACAATATGGTCCGGCACACATGGTGTGCCCGCAATTTATTAATGTAGTTATGTGTTACTATTATACAATTTTTCTTTTTTTCTTTTTTAGTACATCCTTTTTAATGTTTTTAGGTCTGAAAATCAAGGAAAAAAAAATTTAACGGGTAGATATTGTTCCATCTGTTTAGATGTCGATCGATTATCGATTTATTTCTATATACCCTACAAAGTTAAAAAGTTCCGTATATACAATGAAAACTAAAATATCATATATACCGAACTTTAATAAAATTTTACTTAATTATCATTCTATCCTTGTTGGTTACATTCATTTAAACCCTATCTTAATTTGTATGGATTTTGATCAACATCAACTTTAAGCAAGATGGCCATATATGAAATTTAAACTCATTAGAGAAAAATGAAAAAAATATAAATCTAAAAATAGGTAAATAAAAAAAGTCTTAGAAAAATACGAGTAAAATGGTTATTTATATATCCAACTGTTTTTAATGAATTTGGTATATTTATTCTTTAACTATTTTGTAAGGCCGTACGTCCGTATATGATATTTTTAGTTTTGTATATAAAATTTAAGAAGTGTACAAGGATATATCAAAATTACCAGATTATCATATGATATTTTAAAATTTTTAATTTAATAATATATAAATGTGGAGTTAAATGAATAAATGACAAGTTGATATGCAGGCTTATGTAACTCAAGATGATAACTTAATCGGTACACTTACGGTTCGTGAAACCATATCATACTCTGCTAGACTACGACTACCGGATAAAATGGCGTGGTCGGACAAGCGTGCATTGGTGGAAAGCACAATAATAGAAATGGGTCTCCAAGATTGTGCCGATACAGTCATTGGAAACTGGCACTTGCGAGGTATCAGTGGTGGCGAAAAACGTCGTGTTAGTATTGCCTTAGAAATCTTGATGAGACCAAGACTGCTGTTTCTGGATGAACCCACTAGTGGCTTAGATAGGTAAACCATTGTATGATAATTAATGGTTTAATATTTGTATAAACCAATTTAATATTTATGTAATGAAGTAAGTTGTTTGTTTTTTTGGGCAGTGCTTCAGCTTTCTTTGTTACTCAAACATTAAGAGGTTTGTCTAGAGATGGAAGAACGGTGATCGCTTCGATTCATCAACCGAGTAGTGAAGTTTTTGAGTTGTTTGATCGTTTGTACTTGTTGTCTGGAGGGCAAACCGTTTACTTCGGTCTTGCTTCAGAAGCATACGAGGTAACAAATCTTTAGTAGCTATTTATAATTACGAGCATCAAAACTAAATATAGTAACATGTTGTATAATCTCAAGAAATATATAATATATTATAAGCTTGAAATTATTGAGATCATAGATACTAATGTAGTTGAGAATTTGATATAACTATATTTCAAGTAGGTTTTAAGGTAAGTTTAAGATCGAATTTTAGTTATCATAACGGGTAATTTTTAACAAATAATAACTGAGTTATTTTGCAGTTCTTTGCACAAGTTGGTTTTCCTTGCCCGGTTCTTAGAAACCCGTCGGATCATTTTCTTCGTTGCATCAATTCTGATTTCGACAAAGTGAAAGCCACCTTGAAAGGATCCATGAAACTACGGGTATGATATGTATATATGGTTTAATTGTAAAACACTCTTTGTTTAGCTGTATTCTACTTAATTCTGTTTGCATTAATTAGTTTGAAGCAAGTGATGATCCATTGGAGAAAGTCACAACCGCTGAAGCTATCCGAGCGCTTACTGATTATTATCGTACCTCTCAGTACTGTTATGTTGCCAATGAGAAAGTTGAGGAGATGTCGAAAGTTGTAAGTAGTTTGAAATGTACAATTACCTATTTAATTTATTGTTTAGGTTTCGTTTTGATGAAGCGTTTATGTTGAATGCAGAAAGGAACGGTGTTGGATTCGGGTGGCAGTCAGGCTAGTTTCTTTATGCAAACGTTTATGTTGACCAAGCGTTCTTTTGTTAATATGTCGAGGGACTTCGGTTATTACTGGTTGAGGCTCGTCATCTATGTTTTGGTCACTGTGTGCATTGGAACCATTTATTTGAATGTTGGGACGGGCTATAATTCCATTCTGGCAAGAGGAGCATGTGCCTCTTTCGTCTTTGGATTCGTCACGTTTATGTCAATCGGGGGTTTTCCTTCCTTTGTGGAAGATATGGTCACTTTCATCATCTTATTTAGCCATGTTTATGTTACATTATGTTTTTGGGTCAGTTTAGTTGTGGGTGAAAACTGAAAATAGGTTTAGTTAGGCAAATTTATCAACATTTGTGTCCATCTTTTAACTTTGCAAATAGTTAATATATTTATTATTGTTACAAAAACTATCTTCATTAAAACATTAACCAGATCTCTTTATAAAGAGACATTACAATAAAAAGGGTAATGATCAAACCAACTAATGACTATGATAAAATATCAATAAATATATTAATATTTAAACTAAAGGTAAAATACTGATAAACAAAGTTAAAGATAAATGATAATTAAAGTAGTAATAACTATAGTTGCAGTAAACTTATCTAATATTAATAATCCTTATGTTTAAGTAAACCAATTGGGAAGGTTGAAATTATGTTTGATTGATCTGTTATAATATCATGCAACCCATTTTTTATACTGAAGGGTTATAATTATGTGCAGGTGTTTCAAAGAGAACGATTGAATGGCCACTATGGTGTGACCGCTTTTGTGATCAGCAACACGATCTCAGCAATGCCATTTCTGATAATAATCACATTCATCTCTGGAACAATTTGCTATTTCATGGTCCGCCTTCACCCGGGGTTCATGCACTATCTCTTCTTTGTATTGTGCCTCTATGCGAGTGTGACGGTTGTTGAAAGCCTTATGATGGCCATAGCTAGCGTCGTCCCCAATTTCCTTATGGGCATCATCATTGGCGCTGGGATTCAGGTCCGTGTATATAATATGCTGACTTCTAATGGGTCGGATGAAACTTGCCATTTCTTATTATTGTTTTATACATGTCTTGTCATGTTTTTTGTCCATTTTTAGCTAATGACATAAAAACTTGTGTAATGCAGGGCATATTCATGTTGGTATCGGGTTACTTCCGACTCCCTAATGACATCCCGAACCAGTGTGGCGTTACCCTATGTCATACATTAGTTTCCATTTCTGGGCTCTTCAGGTATAGTTTTTCTATATGTATTAAAGCATGTTATAAAGTTGTAAGACACCTTATACCAAATATATATAGATAAGTCTTATATATGGTTGTTTATTTAAATGCTTGTATAGGGGCAATACCAAAATGATTTAAGGGGGCTGATGTTCGACAACCAATCACCGGACCTACCCAAGATCCCTGGGGAGTATGTTTTGGAATACGTTTTCCAAATCACGGTGACAAGATCAAAATGGATCAACCTGAGCGTTATTTTTAGCATGATTGTGATCTACCGTATCATATTCTTCTTCATGATCAAGATCAACGAGGATTTGACACCTTGGGTTCGAGGGTACTTGGCTAGGAAGCGGATGAAGCAAAAGAATGGTGGTCAGAATACAACTGTGGCTCCATACGGTCTCACTCAATCGCCTTCTTTAAGGGGTTATGTTGCTGATAACAGGAAGAGGTAGACTCTAGCCTTCTTCACTTGCAACACCAACAAACAGACAAACTGGTTATACTTTTGTAGAGGAATTCAAGCATTTGTTACTTGTGCTACGTTATGTTTGCGCTTGAGATGTCTTGGTACCGACTTTCGAATTTTATTTTCTAAATCGAACAATAATTTATTTATTAAATCAAATACATCCTGCACCACTGTTTATATATATGGTAAATCTTCTAGACTAGTTTTAAATTTGACCCTTAAATTTCCATTATAGTTTAGGGTTATTAAGGTAGTTTATGACCCGAAGCTCGTCTGGAAATAGGTCATTAGAAACCAGCTGGTGTAACATTAGAGTTAAGCTGAGCTTACTGGTTTAAATCTCCAACCGAGCTTGGGCTAAGGTGAGGTTGCTCATTGACTCGTGCGAATAGTGTAATTTTAATTTGTTTACTTTTAGCCTTTCGGGCCCGATACCTAAATCACACTTCTTCTTGATCCCCGCCGACAATAACCCACCAGGCCACCATCACATGTAATGTAATATACGACACGATCAATCCTTAGATGAGAAATGCTTGGTTGCTGGCCACGATCTAACTATTACAAGAAAGACAGCCAAATACAAATAAGTGTTACTGCATGTAAATAGAATTTTTGTCTTTTAAACTAAAACTAGTAGTTTTGATTTCATTATCATTGATCTTCAAAGACATCTAAAGTCGCTTGTTAAGTGATTTGTTAAGCTCATTTGTGTGTGCACATGAGCTAAATGTTCTACACTTAAGTACTTGACCCAATAGACAAATAATAGCCATTTAACCTTGAGTCTTTGAGACGTGTATTCATTAGCATTGGCTAAACGGAATTTATGTTATTTGTATGCTCATTTTAAAAGTTATTTTTGCAAGAAAAGTGAAAAGTCATGCAACAATTATCATGGCCGTTTTCAAGAATTTAAATACCTTGGTTGAGTCAAAATAAAAGGCCCGTAAGCCTTAATTAACGAAAATTTTTTATTCGCTAGCGTACATGGATAAAACTTTTATCGACCGATTTTTTATAAGCATAAACCATTCTGAGCATGTAATTATCTCAAAAACCATTTCAAATAACATTAATTTGAAAACCAAAAAACATATATATGTAATATGTATAAAAAATGTTTGTGCCCCCAAAACTTATGTGGCTGGCCGATGGTACGGCTCGCACACCCTACGAGCCTCCCCTGACAATTATAGTAAAAGCATTTGTATAGATCTCTCACCATATATCTATTTGCATTTATCAAGAAAACATGAACATTTATAGAGATTTAAAATTCTAACCTATATAGAAACATGATGACACATTAATGTGGTGAATAGAGGAACTGTGTTGGGTTCGATTCCTAGTATGTGATGATTATTAAACACAAATAACACACCACTGCCCACCGATGAGCTTTGCAATTGATAATGAAGATGTTGATAAGTTGCATGTGCTAAGGTGTGTTGTAGTTTGTCATAAACCGATAATCGATGTTCTTATTACTAAACTCAACATGAAATACAAAGAAAAAGATGAAGACGATGTGGGTATGTAACCCCAACAATTCGTTAACAGAACATAAATCTAGTGTTTTCCAATTTGCAATGGGAGTCACTTTTTGTTATATTTTATAGAAGGGTTGCGACCTCCAATATATCTAGATGAGGCAAGCACATAAGGAAACTCAATCAATCTTGTTTCTTGACCAAAAATAACCACAACAAGGTATAGGGCTAGAGGCGGCACAAAGAAACTTCAGGAATGAGATGGGCCATAGCATATTATCGCATGGTAAAAGTTGGGGTGTAGATCCAACATGAATTCAACTCCAACGTGCCCATATGAAAGATAAAAAACCAAGATTAGCAAATTGACAATAAAGCTAAAATATAAAATATAAAAATTAACAACCCCCTCAATTTGATAATCCAAACATGTCATGCATAGATAAGTTATTCATTATGAAATCATGTTGAGACGCTAACAAACCTTTCGTAAAGACATCCGCAAGTTGATGGTTAGAGTTCACAACCATGGTCGTAATCAACCCATTAGTGATTTTGTCTCTAAGGAAAAAGAGATCAACTTCGAAGTGTTTAGTGCCGTCATGGAAGACCGGATTTGCAACAATTGAGATGGCAGCGTTGTTGTCACATAATGAGTTTACGGGAAGGTTGATGGGGCATGTAATTCATTCAGGACATTTTGAATCCATATAATTCGTCTGCGGCATCACACATGGATCTGTATTCTGCTTCAGCCGAAGACCTTGAAACAATATCTTGCTTCTTGCTTTTCCAAGAAACCAGGGATTGTCCTAAGAAGATGCAAAAGCTTGTGATTGATCTTGTTTCAAGACATTTAGCCCGGTCAGAGTCAGAATAAGCTTGGATATTAAAACTCGAGCCTTTGCTAAATAAAATGCCTTTGCCTGGAGCTTTTTTCAAATACCGAAGCAAATGAAGAGCAAGCTTAAGATGAGAATCAGTAGGTTGATGTATATATTGGCTTAAAAACTGCACAGTGTAACTAATGTCAGAGCAAGTATGAGATAAATAGATTAGTTTCCCAACAAGTTTTTGATAGTCAATGGTGTCAGTTAAAACCGACTCATCTTTTTTGCAAAGGTTCATGACAACATGATGTTGTTCGATAGGGGTGTTGACGGGATTATAAGCACTAAGACCGAATTCAGGCAATAATTCAACACAATATTTTCTTTGAGACAAACAAATACCTTTTTCAGACCTCAAGACTTCAATTCCAAGAAAGTATTTTAATAATCCAAGATCTTTGATAAGAAATTTTGTTTTAAGAGTTTGTTTGACTTTGGTTATCTCGTTATGATTATTTCCCGTAATAACTATGTCATCAACATAAACTAAT
Source organism: Bidens hawaiensis (assembly GCF_021521415.1). Lineage (NCBI taxonomy): Eukaryota > Viridiplantae > Streptophyta > Magnoliopsida > Asterales > Asteraceae > Bidens > Bidens hawaiensis. The sequence continues at coordinate 161,004 of NW_027505531.1, forward strand.
AAAACGACAAGAGAGGAGTTCTCACTTTTAACAAAGAGGGAGTAGTCGCATTTGCTTTGAGCAAAACCACATTCAATAAGAACAATTATCAACTTTTCATTCCACATCATAGGGGCTTGTTTTAGCCTATATAAGGATTTATTTAATTTGCAAACTTTAGTTTCACTTGGTGAAAAATAACCCTCTGGTAAACGCATATAGACTTCTTCATTTAAATCACCATATAGAAAAGCATTATCTATGTCAATTTGGAAAAGTGATAAGTTTTGTTCAATAGCAAGACTAATGACATATTGAATAGTGACCATTTTTACAACTCGGGAACAGGTTTAATCAAAGTCCGCCCCTTCCTTTTGACTATAACATTTGGCAACAAGTCTACTTTATGCCTTACAATTTCACCTATGGATTTGTATTTGATTTTGTAAATCCACTTACATCCAATTGGTTGCTTATCCTTAGGAAGGTCAACTAAATGCCATGTGTTATTTCTATTCAACGCCTGCATCTCTTCCTTCATGGCATTAACCCAATTAAAATCGTTTTTTGCTTGAAAGTGTTCTTTTGGTTCACACGATTTGTTTAAATTGGTCGCAAAACACAAAATTTCAAAAGATAGTTTAGGGTAATTTACTACTTTTTCCATACCATATTTAACTTTTCCTTCAATAATGAAGTCATTTAGCTTTTTTGGTATGGATGAATCTCTAGCGGACCTCCGAACAGGGATGGAAGGTTTACTAGTTCCCTTAGAAGAGCCGGAGTGGTCATCGGTAGTTTCAACACCATCAGCCTCACCGGTACCTGCAGCCATTTCCTGAGGTTGCTGAAGTGTAGCTTCGCAATCAGGATTTTGATGGTGGGCACCAGGTTGCTTATTTGTGTTAACTGGCTCATTAATAATTAAAAAAATTAAGGTATTAAGAAGCACATCATTACTAATTAAATCCTCATTTAATTGTTTGTTATATTTTAGTAGTAAAAATGTTTCATAAAACTTCGCATCCCATGAAAAACATATTTTCTTTTTATTTGTGCTCCATAATTTGTAGTCTTTTTTAAAAGGGGAATAGCCTAAGAAAGCATATTTGTCAGCATGTTCCCCGAATTTATCTTGAGTATTTAAAATAGTGTTGTAGCAAAGGCACCAAATACTCTAAGGTGATTAAGAGATGGTTTAAAACCAAAAAGTAGTTCAAATGGGGATTTGCCATCAAAAATGGAAGATGGAGTCATGTTGATTAAATAAGCAGCTGTAAGTACACAGTCAGACCCAAAACGAAGGGGAATACTGATGGTCGGGTAAAAGTCATGTATATTATTATATTATTTGTTTACTTTTAGTTTAAATATTATGTGAACTTTGGAACTTCAAGCGTGTTTATGTGTTTCATGATACTTGATGTTAAGGATGCTTATCGGGATGAATTATGGGCTTGGAACAAAGATGATGATTGGCACGCTTTCTAATGCAAAATAAAAGAAGAAAATAATCGGATGTGTCAGACACCCTTAGCTTGACGCTAAGGGGCCATAGTGTGACCTTAGAGCTACTCTAAGGTCAAGGTTATGAAATCAGGAAAGTAGACCTTAGCGCGGCGCTAAGGTCTCACCCCCTGGATGTCAGCGTTGCGCTAAACTCCCTTATGACGGGAAAATTAACCTAACTTTGATATAATCAGTTGAGCCCCTATTTCGACCTATCCTTCATTCCAGCAACCAAGTACAAGCCCTAGGACAATTTTGCACCATCCCGAAGCCTCCGGTTCGTCCGTTCATCGCATGCTTTCATCCTCTCATCAGATAAGCGAATCCTTCGTGATGCTGATGTCAGGCTAACCATTGTATTCACTTTTGGCTTGGGTTTTGTGTAAACAAACTTTGATCAGATTCTATGTTTTGAATGAATATGAACTTAATTGAATGTATTTAATTTTGTTTTACATTAGCATTGATTGTTTAAACGGTTTATGATTTTGATTATCAAACTTTGCATCACTTTTCTGGTTGTGTTCATTACATGTAGGGTTAGCTCTTATGTCATTGAACCAGTAATCGTTAGTCATTGCTTAAATTGGTTTTCATACATTAAACTAGTAACTGGGTGAGCCGGGGTCAGTTGTGTCAACAATTCGGTTAGGGTATCGTTTGTCCTCACAACCCAACTGTTAGGTTTAGTCATTACTACACAATTAATCTTTAAGAATCTGTGATTAGTCGGTCATCACATTACCTGAGCCTGAAGTGAATCATTTTCCCATAATTGTTTACAACCTTTAAGTTATAATCGTGTGTTTTTATAAATCAACTTTTTCTAAACCGTTTGGCATCATCTATCCACTTTAGTTATTAAATAATAATTATGAACTCTACTTGCACTTTCCACTGATTCCCTGTGGAGACAACCTTACTTACCCGTACTAGTTATAGGTATTTAAGTCTTTTAAATACTTGTTTTTTATTAGAGCACAACATCTATGTCAACATCTACTTGCACTTTCCACTGATTCACATAGGGGAAATGGTTCCATGTGTTGTTTGGCCTTGTGACAAACATCACAAGGAATAATATCACCTACACTTTTAAGGATAAGATCATTTTTTTAAAACATTTAAGACTTGATTTGAAGGATCACCAAATCGAGAGTGCCACAAATGAATAGGATCATAACTATTAAAGCACACCTTAGAATGTAAAGAAGCATCCCTACATAAATACAACCCGTCTATTTGATTACCAGTCACCAGGATATTCTTTGTGTGCAAATCCTGGAGATAACAAGCATGTTCATCAAATAAGACATTTAGTTTATTATCACGAGCAAGTTTATACATGGAGATAAGGTTGATATAATATTTAGGAATAACAAAAACATCATATAAGATGACATCTTTAGTTAGTTTCAAACAACCAATTTTAGTAACTTTAGCATTTATTCCGTTGGGGTGTTTCACTGAGATATTAAGATTAGATACATCAATCTGGTTGATTAACCCTTTGTCAAACATTACCATATGTTGATTTGCCTTAAGAGTCAATAAGAATCAGAAGAACAAGTTGCAAAGCTATAAAATAATTTACTAAAAACATGGGAAGAAAAAGAATTACCTCCGATGTTACCGTTTGGTGGCTTCTCATTGGTTTTTTTCTTTTAGTAAGCCCAAAAGTTGAGTAATCTGATCGGCAGTCAGGGTGGCTGTTAAAAGAGTGATTAGCATTAGTGGTAACATCCATGTTTTGATTTTTTAAAAAAGGTGTTTCCGACTATGTGCGATTCTTCCCTTGATACAATAGAGAAAACATTTTTAATAGTAGGAAGAGGATTGCAAGTTAGAAGATTCGTTCTAACGGGTTGATAAACGTCATCAAGGCCCATTAGAAATTGCATTAGTTTTATTAAATGACTAATATCATTGAATTTCTTAAATGCCTCAGCATGAGCATGAGGGTAGTTGTACCATTGCATCAAACTGTTTCCACTGATTGCTCTTAAATCGTTTGCATCTTTATGAAATTTCACGTTTCGTATTCAATCATTTTTAATATCGTTTGTGGTATTGATTTTTTTTCTTGAACAATCTATTGATTTTTTATTTTTTTTTTAATAATTACTGGTCAATCCTACTTACTTTGGATTTGATTGAGTGGAGACTTACGGCATCTTCCATATCCGTTTAGTTATTTTTTTTGTTATCGAGTGTATTGGATTAGATTTTGAGTTATTGATATGGTTACTGATTCAGCTTTGTTTGTAGCTTAATCGATGTTACTGTTGAAACTATTTAATCCTATATTTCGCAGCATTTTTTAACTGTTGTTGTACTAGATTTAAGGATACGTAGTGGCTTTTAAATCAATATGATTATTATAATAAAGGATTAGCACTGCTATTTCTTAATTAATACAAGACTTGTGCGGTTATTTGATCTAAGTCTCAAGGCTCTAATAATCAACTCTTAATCTATGGCAGCTGCTTGTCCCTACCTATTTGGAACCTGGTGAGGCTACCAGATTACTCGTTTTAGAAGTTTAGTCGCCAGAACTTAGTGCTATTACCTTTTACATTTTGTTTGTTTACAGTTTGTTAATTTTTAACAATGTCCGAAACTTTAATCAGTAAGCTTGATGCGAGTGATCCCCTTTATCTTCATGCTAGTGACTCATGTAACTTAACTATTGTTAACATAAAATTAAAAGGTACGGAAAACTACACTATTTGGGCCAACGCCTTCAATGCTCTTCAAGCAAAAAACATAATTGGTTTTATAAATGGTACTTGCAAAAAACCGACTGATAATGAAATCTTAGCTTCTCAATGGGATATGTGTAATTCAGTCGTTCTTACATGGATTTAAACTTTGTGTGTGAAGAATTATATGTAGGGAAGGTCTATTCCAAACTTGCCTCCGAAGTTTGGGAGGATCTGAAAGAAACATATGATAAGGTGGATGGGTTTATCGTATTTAGCTTATATCAAAAGATTAATTCTATGTCTCAAAATGGAAGTTCTGGCTCTGTACCATGTCATAAACTGGTAATCGATGTTTTTATTATTGAAATCAACATGAAATACAACGAAAAAGATGAAGACGATATGGGTTTGTAATCCCAACAATTCGTTAACAGAACATAAATCTAGTGTTTTCCAATTTGCAATGGGAGTCACCTTTTGTTATATGTTTACAGAAGGGGGGCGGTGAAGAAACACTAACCGGACCCCGGGCAGATTACGGGTAACCTGGGGGTTAGATAGATGTTTCCCACGAGGGGTTAGACCCGGTAAAGATGGTTCTTCTGATAACCTGCAAAACAGACACCGTGAGCTTGTCACTGAGAAGGGGGGGGGGGTTCCTCCTTGTGACCACCCTCCGGTGTGAGAATCAGACTAGATTGCTCTTTAAATATAAATGTATATTAAGAGATTGCTAGAGCAGATATCAGGTATAATATGATGATAATGTGATAAGATAAGATGATCATACCATTTGTGGTATTTATAGCCGAAGGTAGGTTTCCAAGGAGGTGTGGCCGGCTGCAACAGTATTCCTGTTCCACCAACAGTGGCCTACGCACGTGCCCTGCTGGTAGTTGGTGGGTAGGCAGCGGCTGATAGTGACCAGGCCTGCTGTGTACTATTCCTTTTCCACCAACCGCCGGCTATGCACGTGGTATGACAGGAGTTGGTGAGTAGGCAGCGGCTAATAGTGACATACAGTACAGGAGCATGCTGCTCGCCATACTGTTGTCAATAAGCTGTCGTATCTTTAGTCAGATCTTTTGCCCATACCTCGTCAGGTACAGTACAGAAGATCTTCCCGTATCGTACGGACTGGCTTATTTGGGCGGGAGTATTCCCCCTCCCGCCCTTGTGCGGGATTGTTCCCGGCTTTGCTCATTCCTTCAGGTGACACTGAGTGATTGAGAGCTAAGTGCCTTGTGCATGTAGCCTTGCTGCGCGGGTGGCCTTCCCTGATGGCTTGTATCCGAAGCTGCGGGAACAGGCGGAGTCCTTCACCATTGGGAGGCATTTCCTGCGGGAACAGCTTGCGTACTGCGCGTAAGGACGTCACGTCTCTGAGCATGGTGGGTCCTGCGGATCCAGTTGGTTTCTGCGCAGACGTCCCTCTTCAAGGTGAGTCTTGCGGGTCCAACTGGGCTCTGCTGGGACCTACCTCTTCAAGTCCCCCCAGTCCAATGTTCTTCTCATGAGTGTTTAATAAAGTGAGGTGAACTTTTGGACTTAAGCAAAGGGTTTTGAAAAGGGTTTTTTAAGGTTTTCCATGGGGATTCTTCCCGCGGAAGTCCTTGTCACTTGCAGAAATTCCCGAGTTTCCTGCTTGATCTTTGGGTATGATGCGGGTAGGCTGTAACCTCCTCGCAAGTCAGGAGCGTTGAGTCCCACTTGTGTGGATTCTCCCTGAGGTTTTGGTAGTTTTGAACATAGTGATCAATTATGTTAAAACCACCAATTCCATCCTGGAGCCTCAAACAATGTAGTTCTCGACGTTCCCGCTATGCGGGGATGTTATTTCCGTTTCCGCAAGCATTGCCCAGAAGATCCTTCTTGGTTTCAATTCCCTGCGGAGCGCTAGGTATGTGAAGGGTTTTGCCTTAACACTGTACCCGCGCTCGTCTTACGGTTACTTTACTTCCAAGGTACCCCTGGCGTCAATTCCCTGCGGGTGCTAGGTATGTGAAGGGTTTTGCCATAACACTGTACCCGCACCCGTCTTATAGTTACTTTGTTGCCGGGGTATTCTTGGCTTCAATTCCCTGCGGGTGCTAGGTATGTGAAGGGTTTTGCCTTAACACTGTACCCGCATCCGTCTTACGGTTACTTGGTTGCCAAGTTATTCTTGGCTTCAATTCCCTGCGGGTGCTAGGTATGAAGGGTTTTGCCCTAACACTGTACCCGCATCCGTCTTACGGTTACTTGGTTGCCAAGTTATTCTTGGCTTCAATTCCCTGCGGGTGCTAGGTATATGAAGGGTTTTGCCTTAACACTGTACCCGCAACCGTCTTACGGTTACTTGGTTGCCAAGTTATTCTTGGCTTCAATTCCCTGCGGGTGCTAGGTATGTGAAGGGTTTTGCCTTAACACTGTACCCGCAACCGTCTTACGGTTACTTAGTTGCCAAGTTATTCTTGGCTTCAATTCCCTGCGGGTGCTAGGTATGTGAAGGGTTTTGCCTTAACACTGTACCCGCATCCGTCTTACGGTTACTTGGTTGCCAAGGTAAGGGGTATTTTCCCGCTTACTTTTGAATCTTTTTGAATTTTGAAATTCGAAGAGTTGGTGAAAGGATAAGAACAGTCCAAACCTCTGAAACGTCGTGCGACGGTTTCTTCTGACTGTGTCAGGACGTGCAGGAAGTTATGGTGACGTGACAGTACATGGTCATTCCAGACGCTTTTTCAGGCGCGTGGGCGCGATTTTTCGGGCGCGTGGCCGCGAAATTAATGGTATGCGTCCTGTCAACAGCTGTTGCCAGCTTGCTCTTTGCCACGTGTCATAGTTTCATTGCACCTTCGATTTCTCTCTCCTCCGCATTAAATTCATCGCATTAATTGCGATTAGTATATAAAGGGGGAGAGGGTTCTTTGTAATCCACACTTTCACTCTTCTCTTCATCTTAAGAACGATTTCCGGCGAATACTCATCTTTCAGTCGAGCATTCTCTTGAAATCGTTTTCTTATTTCTTTTTGCAAGATGTCGTCTCGTGATCTCGAATCTACAGCCGATGACAAGAGTACTGCTGGCGAGTGCCAGTGTGCTCTGCCTGGCGATCTGTATCAGTACGTCGTCAGGAAGTTCATGCTCGAGTCTCTCGAGCCTGAGTTTCCTGAACCCCACCAGACGGTGTACGATGCCCCAGAGGCAAGATCGGGGTTTATGCTGCATTCTTTGTCTATGGGAATCTTAGGTTCCCATTGACAAAGTTTGTTTATCGTGTCCTTGAGAGGCACGGTGTGCACCTGACCGAGGTGCATCCGATGGCGATTGCCAAGGTTCGCCACTTCGAGTGGGTGTGCCGGATTCTGGGCATTGAGCCCTATGTTGACCGCCTGATGACCTTCTACTCTTGGAGGTGCATCCAGGGGTGGTATACCCTGATAACCCGGATTAAGGGTTTGAAGATTTGCGCGACCGAGCGCAGTCTTCGCTCGTGGAAGCGGGAGTTCTTCTACATCTCCGCTCGCGCCATCCCCCTTGCCATGAAATTCAAGAACGGGCAAGCACTTCCCAGCCTTCACGCCTCCAACTACGAGGAGGCGGAATGGTTTTCGAAGATATCCCGAGTCCAATCTCCGGTTTACCGGTTTGCGGAGTCCGGGATGGTGATGCTGGGGATGAGCCGGGTGTGGAAGGCTGCGGATGCGCAGAAGATCCCAATTGTCCTTGAATACGGTTCGAACTCTGTTCCTTACGGTATGCTTTGTTTCTTTTTGTTGATTTAGAATTTATTCTAACTTCTTTCCTGTTTATTTCAGAGGGGAACGACTTGCAGTCGCTCCTGAACCCGCGGGAGGCTGACGGTCCCGCTCGGATGGGTACTCGCGCTCTAGACGAGAACGAGTTGCCCATCCTAGAACAAACGGCGGATCGGTTCGTGGAGGTCTACCCGCTAGGCCACGAGATCCTTAGCGCCAGGCGGTCAGGTAAGGCGCTATTCGACCCTCGACCCCTCAATGTTGAAACCTCTGCTGGAATTCCTTTAATCGTATGTTCTGATGAGGAATCCGCAGATGGTCCTCCGTTGGTGCGGAAGAAGAAGGCTGCCGGCGGGAAGGGGAAGGAGAAGGTGGCCTCCACTGCCGATCCGGTGCCTCGGTCTGACTCGGAGACCGAGAGCGAAGAGGTGGCGGGGAATCCCGGTGGTGATAAGATCACCATTCCGGAGGCTGTGACAACTGTCACCGAAGAGCCCAGGATGACAACGGTGACCGGCGTGAAGAGGCCGGCTCCATCGGGTTCATCCCCACCCGTCCGCACTTTCAGGCTCAAGAAAACCCGTAAGTACAAACTTCCTTTATCTTTAACTTCATAGTTTTCCATCATTTAACATTTTTCTTCTTTGTGCAGGCGTGGATGTTGACGCATTCCAGGGTGGAGCGCAGAGCACCCCGCCCATGACGGTAGGTTTGGTCAGCCTACCTGAGGCGACGACCCAGGCGCCTGCGCCTGCTTCCGCTGGTTCAGTTGCTCACTCCTTTGAGCCGACTGTTCCAGCTGTGATGACGTTACCGCCGGCTGTGAGTGCTATTTTTACCGCATCTTTCACCGAGCCGGCGGTTACTTTTGCTGCGGATTCCGCGGCTGCGACCGCGGCGGCTTCTACCATGCCTCCGTCATCGGCAACGACGGCCGATCCGTCAGGTATGCATGGGGCTTTTCGCCAACCTCTGCCTCCTTCCCATCTGCCTGACCTCTTGGATGGATTTCCCTTGGGTTCAGGTGATGGGTTTGGCGGCTATTGGCCTGTAATTGACCCTACAGGTGCGTAGGGTTCTTTTGGCCCATTTTATATATTTTTTCTTTATCATCTTTTCCTAACTGCTTTATGTTTTTTGCAGTGTCGGATTCCAATGAAGTGTATGTTCCACGATGGAACATTCGCCGAGGAACAACCCTTCGCACCCCTGTGGAGTGCGTGGAATGGGCTCGTCACGCTGCTCCCAGTGGTGCGTTGGGGGAAGCCATGGCTAGCTACCAGGAGGGTAGGCTAACCAATGAGCTTCGGGTTCTCCTGGCTCGGATGCAGCCGCGCGTCGAGCTGCTTTGTCGTGAAAACGACAAGTTAAAAGCAGCTCGCCTTAAAGAAGCGGCTCAGGCGCGGGCTGTCCGGGAGGAGAACCAAAGGCTTTCCGCAGTGGCTGCGGAAAAGGAGAAGGCCTTCAAGGCCCTCGAGGTTGAAGTTCAGGCTCGACTCGAGGCCCGTTCCAAGGCTGCCCAAGCTGTTAATGAACAGCTTCGGCTGGCTAAGGAAACTTCAAGGAACGCAACCGAGAGGGCCACCAAGGTTGAAGCTGTTGCTGAGCCTCTACGCGTGGAGAATGAAGAGCTTAAAGCCAAATTAGAGGCTCTCCAGCAGGCTCATGATGCCTTGGCGATGGAAGACGCCAAAAAGCTCCAGGAGATCTTGGACCAGAGGGGGGTGCTTGACCATACCGAGCGGAAGCTAAAGGGCGTCGAAGAGGCTGCGGCTAAAGAAGTGTTGCTTGCCAACCTCAACAAGAGTGAAGCCGAACGCGCCCGTAACGAAGCTCAAGCTGCCCTCCAAGAAGCTCTGGTTGCCAAAGAATGGCTTCTTCGAGAAGCGTTGTCTCAGGTATGCTTTTCATTTCTTTACGCTTTTCTTTGTAGATAGAAAAGGTTTTGATACTTGTATATTTTCTTGTAGGTTGTGCATCGGGTCTTCTCAGAGACCTCTTATGATGATGCTATGAGCGCAGCCCTCAACGCTTCTCACGAGGATGGGGAAAAGGCTGGCTTCCTGCTTGGTATAGGGTTCGTTGAGAAAGGCATCCCGCCTTCCAACTTCCCTTTGTACAATGTTGATACTGAAGCTGTTTACGACCAAGCAGTGAATTAGTACGCCGTCTTCCCGCATCCGGTGGTGGAGAAGGTGAATCAAGTTGCTGCTGCTGATGATGGGCTAGCTATCCTTAAAGCTTTCCTTGAACTGCCACGCTCTACTGACGGTGCTGGTCCAAGTGGAAGTGGCCCTGAAGCCTGATCCTGAAGATCCCTTCCCACTGCTAGGATAGATTTATCTTGTATAGATTTATTTTCTTGTAGGCGGGTAGTTACCCGGCCATTCTTGTAATGAATATTTATGAAATATAAATCTTTGTGCGGGTAAGACCGCTACTTTCTCTGGATTCCTTGCTTTATAAACATTATATGACTTGCATACTTTAGTTTAAATTAGCAATTTTCCAAGTGTAGAATAAGTTAACCTTTGAACGTGGTAGATAATAGGTGTGAAGTTTTGCTTCCTCTTTCGTGATTGTGCGGGTAGGGCCGTCACTTGCACTTAGTAGGATGGCTAAACTTTACCTACATCTGACCTGCGTGTAGGTTTTCCTCATCTTTTGAGGATAAGTTAACCTTTGAACGTGGTAGATAATAGGTGTGAAGTTTTGCTTCCTCTTTCGTGATTGTGCGGGTAGGACCGTCACTTGCACTTAGTAGGATGGCTAAACTTTACCTATATCTGACCTGCGTGTAGGTTTTCCTCATCCTTTTTTGAAATTTCTAAGTGTTTAGGATAAGTTAACCTTTGAACGTGGTAGATAATAGGTTGAAGTTTTGCTTCCTCCTTCGTGATTGTGCGGGTAGGACCGTCACTTGCACTTAGTAGGATGGCTAAACTTTACCTATATCTGACCTGCGTGTAGGTTTTCCTCATCCTTTTGTTAGAAATTCTGTTTTGAACCGTTCGACGCGCGGTTGTCAATAGGTTAGTGTTCAGTTTCCTCTCATGATTCATGCGGATAGACCGGCACTTTCATTTAGTAGGATGACTGAACTTTTCCCCTTCAACTGACCTGCGTGAAGGTTTGCCGTTTTTTGGGTTTATGCGGGTTTTGCCGCCTTCCCCACGCAACGGCTTTCCACGTAATTATGCGGTGAAGACCGGCATATCCGTGTTGAATAAATTAACCGTTCGACGCGCGGTTGTTAATAGGTTAGTGTTCAGTTTCCTTTCATGATTCATGCGGATAGACCGGCACTTTCATTTAGTAGGATGACTGAACTTTTCCCCTTCAACTGACCTGCGTGAAGGTTTGTCGTTTTTTGGGTTTATGCGGGTTTTGCCGCCTTCCCCATGCAACGACTCACACTTATGTATGCGGTGAAAACCGGCATCAGTGTTGATAGTTCATAAAGTATAAATGTAAAATCATCAGCGTCGATGTTCTAAGGAGAATCATTTCCATTAGAAGTGGCTCTTGGCCTTTTTCTTTACAAATTTGGAATTGATTTACATGCAAACTGTGTAATTGAGCTCCCTTCCATGTTGTTGGGATGGGAGCGCCATCGAGCCGATACGCACCTGGTTCGGGATCTCGTTCTTTACGCAGCATGTAGTCTCCACATTGAAGCTGGAATTTTATTCGTGTTTTCCCCAGCTGGGGTTCTACACGCATCAGCCTGCTCAGCGTTCATTGCGCCACGAGGTGCGCGAGCGTCCCATCTCTGACAAATGCTTCGACCATGTCCTTTACGTCTATGCATGTTGTGGCCTTTTGTCCTGTGAAAGTCACAGTATTTGCTCCGATCAGCATTGTGACGATGTCGGATTATTTGTGGCTTTGGCCATGGGAGCTCCTCAGTAGCGAATATCTCGGTGACGCTTTTGGTGAGCGGCGTCCATCTGGAGTTCTTGTTTGACTGTACGTTATCCCTTCCGCCTAACCGATGCTGCAAGCCGGATGAGGCGTCAAAGTTTACCCTTGACTGCTAAATGCCTAGCTTCCGCTTTTTGTTTAATCGGGCGGTAAGGACGTTGTCTTCTCTTGTTTTCTGGGTGTAGAGGTTTGTGCTCTGTGGGAGATCTCTACCCAGTTGCTTCTCCGTTTCCGCAAAGCGTTTAGCTGCTGTCATGATGGCATCCCATGTGGATGGCATGCCATCTTTACCCGTTAAGGTGCGGATGAGCTCTGGGTCGTTCGCGCCCTGAATAAAGGCAGCGCGAACAAGATCTTCGCTAATGTTACCCAGACTTAGCTTCTTCGAATTGAAGCGAGTGATGAAGTCTAGCAAAGATTCATCTTTTTCTCGAATGCACTTGAGGATTGTGCATTGCTCCTCGGTATACTTTCTTTGCTGGCTGAAGTGTTGGCTAAACTTCTGTTGGAAGTCAGCCCAGTCGTAGATGTGGTTGACCGGTAGACGATCGAACCACGCTCTAGCAGCCCCGACAAGCGTCATTTGGAACATGTAACACCACGTGGGTTCCGTCCAACTACTGACGGTTGCCCCCGCTATGAATCTGTTCAAATGATCATCTGGGTCGGATATACCATCATATGTGCCTATGCTGGACATTTGTTTGGCACTTTTTGGGGCAATTGCTTCTGCAATGTCCCTTGCAAATTTGGACGTTCCTGCATTTGCAACATTTGGTCTGAATGTTTTGGAGAAGTCACGTGGACTTCCACCTGTGTTTTTTGGTTTGTAGGCTTCTCCAAAATGCCTTCTCGGTTGGGAGTCCGTTTCCTTACGCTTCCCTTTTGCCCTATGGCGAGGGTTCGCGTCGGAGTCGGACTCCTCCGAGTCATCGTCCTAGTTTTCTTCGAATTCGTCAGCCTGTTGGACGGAACGCAAGCGTTCGTCCAACTCAGCTTGGAATTCCTTTTGACGTGCCTCCGCCCATGCCTTAACCTCATCGAGTGTTTGGCGGGGGAGTCTTGTTCGTTTCTCTAACTGGGTATCGGTGATTCCCAGTGAGCGATTATTTACTGCACTTGCCCCAGCTTGGGTAGCTGGGGTAGTGTTCGTAAAATTTACTTCACTTGCCCCGGCTTGGGTAACCGGGGTAGTGTTTGTAAAAACTGTGTAGCCGGTATTTCCCCCAGTAGCTGGGGTTGTGGTTACCGGAGTTTCTTTAACCATCTTTCCAGAAGTTTGAAAAAACTGGAGAAAAATGAAGTTCTAGCTTTTATGCACGGATGGCGCCAATGAAGAAACACTAACCGGACCCCGGGCAGATTACGGGTAACCTGGGGGTTAGATAGATGTTTCCCACGAGGGGTTAGACCCGGTAAAGATGGTTCTTCTGATAACCTGCAAAACAGACACCGTGAGCTTGTCACTGAGAAGGGGGGGGGGTTCCTCCTTGTGACCACCCTCCGGCGTGAGAATCAGACTAGATTGCTCTTTAAATATAAATGTATATTAAGAGATTGCTAGAGCAGATATCAGGTATAATATGATGATAATGTGATAAGATAAAATGATCATACCATTTGTGGTATTTATAGCCGAAGGTAGGTTTCCAAGGAGGTGTGGCCGGCTGCAACAGTATTCCTGTTCCACCAACAGTGGCCTACGCACGTGCCCTGCTGGTAGTTGGTGGGTAGGCAGCGGCTGATAGTGACCAGGCCTGCTGTGTACTATTCCTTTTCCACCAACCGCCGGCTATGCACGTGGTATGACAGGAGTTGGTGAGTAGGCAGCGGCTAATAGTGACATACAGTACAGGAGCATGCTGCTCGCCATACTGTTGTCAATAAGCTGTCGTATCTTTAGTCAGATCTTTTGCCCATACCTCGTCAGGTACAGTACAGAAGATCTTCCCGTATCGTACGGACTGGCTTATTTGGGCGGGAGTATTCCCCCTCCCGCCCTTGTGCGGGATTGTTCCCGGCTTTGCTCATTCCTTCAGGTGACACTGAGTGATTGAGAGCTAAGTGCCTTGTGCGTGTAGCCTTGCTGCGCGGGTGGCCTTCCCTGATGGCTTGTATCCGAAGCTGCGGGAACAGGCGGAGTCCTTCACCATTGGGAGGCATTTCCTGCGGGAACAGCTTGCGTACTGCGCGTAAGGACGTCACGTCTCTGAGCATGGTGGGATCCTGCGGATCCAGTTGGTTTCTGCGCAGACGTCCCTCTTTAAGGTGAGTCTTGCGGGTCCAACTGGGCTCTGCTGGGACCTACCTCTTCAGGCGGCCTCCAACATATCTAGATGAGGCAAACACATAGAAGGAAACTCAATCAATCTCGTTTCTTGACCAAAAATAACTACAAGTTGTAGGGCTAGAGGCGGCACAAAGAAACTTCAGGAATGAGATGGGCCATAACACACTATCATACGGTTGTTGGGTTGTAGGTCTAACATGAATTCAACTCCAACGTGATTTGAAAAACAAATTTTACCGCGTATGTGATGGAATGCCAAAATTACAACATAAAAGACTATGAGTTTATGATTAAGGAGTCAATAGGTGGGTTCCATCTTTGATAATGTATGATCAAGTTCAAGTACAAAATAAATAGAACTATGTACAAACACATGTGCACACAATAGTTGCCATTGTATGCATATAAATTGTTTTATGAACGGCGTTTTCACTCCATGTTAAGCCGTTAGACTGATACCAACAACCAATACCCAAGTTTGAGCCTTGAGACGAATATTAATTGTTCATTATTAGTTTGACATCCTAAAGATTCAAACACATGAGAAAACCTCTAAGAAAAAACTCTCTGTCCGCCAAACCAAAGACATAATGGCATATAGAGTTAAACGAGCCAAGCTTGAGACGATTAATATTTTTGTTCAAAAATTTGTACTCATATATCATTGATAAAACACAAGCTTGAAAAGCGAGTGTGGGTTAGCAATCGACGACGATCACAAGGATCATCGAGAGAGAGAAGTTGCACAAGTAGTTATTCTTCCTTCCGGTCCGGATATTATTATTATTATTATTATTATTATTATGTCTGTTGAGATCAAGCTCTCTCGATCCAATCGAACCTATCGCCCCAATGTATGTAACACCACACGCTATACAAATTTATTTGCATTTGCTGATGGATTAATAATCATCGATTTCAGGAACCTGTACGTGGAAACATCATCACCAGATCGCCTTCTTCCATTTCTCACCGCGGAATTCATTTGACAGTCAACGCTTCTGTTAATTTGCAGGTTTTAATTTCGATTAATTTTACTAATTCAGTATATTTGACTTTTGAAGTCAATCAGTAATAATAACAACAACTTGGTTTTAAAACCCCAATTGTACCAACATTATGATGTAAATGAGCCGAACTCGAGCTCGTTTTGACTTATGAGAGCTTGAGCTAGGCTCCTTTCGAACTCTTTTTTTTTAAAGCTGATGAGTTGTTTTTTCAAGCTTGGGCTGAGTTCCTATCAACTAATTTATTTACGTTTTTAATTACTTTTATATATTTTGAGAAAAACCTTAAACGAGCCAAAGCTCGGACGTGGAGTGTAAAATTAACAAATAGAAGTCCAAAATACGTATAACTTTAAAATACACAAGGCTCGCTAACTAAACGAGCTTTTTTTGAGGCTCGGCTCGGCTCGTTTGCACCCCTAATTTTGATGCATATGAACACTCGATGTACAAAATGTGCATACCTCACCTGCGCCTTGGGCTGTTCTTCAGTGCACCTCAAGTGCACTTTTTGGACAGCGTGTACCTTAGTTAGTCTAAAGCTATGGGCCTTGCGCCTATGGTTATTACAATAATATGTGATCGTTTAAACTCATTCATGATATGGTTAATTTGGTGTTTAGGTTCGTGGAGGTTCGGCTGGATTCATTGAATCGATTTATGGTGTTCTGAAGCCTATTCGCATAGTGTATCTCTCTCCCTTTATTGTTCTTTTGTATCTAGGGATTACTACTTATTACCAGTGATTAATGATAATGAGAACAATTACAAAACACTATTAAATCAAATCAAAACATAACATGGTCATTTGAACTATGTTTAGTTTTTAGATGTTTGAACTTAATTCATTTTCAAGAATTGAAAATATGATAACTTTTTTCATAAAAAAACAGGAAGAAGACCATTGAAATCCAGCCTCCCGGGAAGATCAGTGCAGGCACAACGCAGGTATAATGCTACACAAGGACCTTGTAGTTTCATTTATGTATTCATAACTTTTTATTAATATAAACATTTTGTGTTGGAAGACAGATACCATTTTCCATAACTCTTAACGATGGAAAAAATGATGACAAATTCTATGAAACTTTCCATGGAGCTAACATTAGCATCCAGGTATAATGTTCTTTTCTACACTCCATCCTTCAATGTTTATTGGTATATGACACGTATAACCTATTGGATGTCTACCTTAGTATCTGCTAAATGTAGATATTGTCAGAGGATACTTACATAAATCATTATCCGCCACTGTGGAGTTTATAGTTGAAAGTGAATCAGGTAAAAAGTTGCAGTAGTTTCTCTATCATCACTTGTAAATACTAAATATTTACAGTTACTTTTCTTAATTGTAACTGTAATTTTTTCTCAACAGCCGTTGTCCCCGAGAAACCTGTTTCTCCTGAAACGGTCTTCTTTTATATCACTCAAGACACACAAAGGCATTCTTTGCTTCCCGAACTCAAAGCAGGTTCTTCTTTATTGGAGTTAATTGCACAAATGGCCCCTGTGGTTTGATCTTATCGCATGTTTGGCTCCTGGGGATGAAAAATTGCAAATTTAGTCCAAGCATTTGTGAGCGGTCGTATGTGTAGCCCCCAGCGTTAATGCCCTTCAGTTTTTGGGGTTAAGTAACCTCACATGCGTTCTAATTTCCATGTGAGGGCATATCTGTCATTTTATATTGATGGACAGTTTTTGAAATATTGATGGAGCGATGATGCGTGTCGAACGATGTAATGGTGTGTTGAAGGAAGTCGAACAAACGACCATCTGTTTTGTAAGGAGAAAGTAGTCTTTTTATTAGGGTCTGCAATTTAAAAGACTGAATTACCCTCACATGGATGGCACATGGGGTCATTTTTCGTTGTGAACTGACGGGCATTAACGCTGGGGCTAAACGTGCAACACACCCACAAATGTTAGGACTAAGTCCTATGAAACATCTTTGTAAGGTTTCTTTCATTGGACTAACATGCAATATGATCAAACCACAGGGGCCATTTGTGCAATTAACTCTCTTAATTATTTGAAAATACAGTCACTTAAGTAAATATATGAGATGTTGATTATGATAACTGACATGTCATCCTTGTTTGTAACACAGGTGGATTTAAAATATGTGGTAGAATTTGCACTCAGTGCGTTGTATCTGATGCGTTAGTGGGAGAGCTAACAGTTGAAGCATCTGCGGTTCCTGTTTACTCAATTGACATTCACTTGCTTCGTGTGGAGTCGATTATGGTTGGGGAAAA